>NC_050575.1:443115121-443415121 GCF_011100635.1 Trichosurus vulpecula | reverse complement strand
TTCAATAAAACTGGCGAAACTTTGGAAACTCCCAACTTAAAAGATTTCCAGTTATTGTTAAGAGAAGCGCTGTACTGTGAGTTTTATTCTGAGAATTTGGCTCCCTTTCTCCCTGAATCAGCAAACCCTTGATTTCTAATCATAAAGTCATAGAGGTTGGAAATTGAAAAACTCAACTAGAATGTTAACCTCAACCTCTGACACAGCACGCTGACTTCCTAAAGCGTATTGGTCCTTCACTGCCTGTGGATCGGTGCGAGATCATAGGATTCTATAGGAAACAATGGAAGGGAATTCAAAGTCAAGGCTCTCTCCTCATTTTACAGATCAGGAAACTGAGGCTTACAGGCGAGATGACTTGTGCAAAGTCATACTGGGAGTTAATAGCAGAGTTAGGGTTAGAATCAATGCCCTTGGATGCTATATCCAGTGTCATAAAGAGGTTGTCCTCTTACGTATAGCTTTTCTCAGTCCTCTGAGTTGATAGCGCTATCTCCCTCATCAAAGTGTTTTGCATTTACTTGTCTATTTACATTAGTTTCTGTTTGAGTGTGGGTATGGGGGTATTACTTGTGAGTCAAGCTGCTTCCAGAAACTGGGAAATGAAAAGTGAATGCGAGGGAGAGAAAATGCCCACCAAGCCAAGAGATAAGTCCAAGAAGAACAGTCCGGGTTGACTGGTTGGCATAAACTGAACAGAAGGCCAAATGGGACACAAGGACCCCATGTGCAGAGCAAGCAGGAGTTTCTGAAACTGATAGCACTTTGGTGCCTGCAAAGTGCCTTTGGGAGGAACCAGGTAGCCCTGTCTTCTGATCCACGTAGGAGCTCTGGTCTATCAGGCCCTCGTTCTTACCTGGACTATAATACTCTAGGAAACAAAATAGATTACTGTGAACTGAGTTCAAAGACTTTTTTGGTCATGTTATGAGTGTCTTCCCTCTGAGCAGAACAGGCAGCCGAGAATTGCATAAAGAGGATCAGTTCTGGAATCATACCTGCATGCTAATAATATTTGAGAGCCAGCATTTATATGGTGCTTTAAGATTTGCAATAGACCATATAGAGGCCATCTTGTTTGATCCCCAAACAGCCCCAAGTATATTATCCCCAATTATGGCTGAGAGAGGTTGTCATTTGCTGAGGGTCACACAGTTAGCATCTGGAGCAAGATCGTCTTCAGGTCTTTCATACTCACCGTCCAGTGTTGTTTCCATGTGCCACCTTGAATAGTTGCTAGTTGTCTGTATTTGAACAAGATAGTTAAACTATCAGGTCCTCCTCTTTAAAATGAGGGCTTTGGCCTAGAAGGCCTTTGTGCCAATGACTCTACAATCTTATATCCTTTAGTGGCTGATCAAAATATAGCTCAGCCTTTGCTTCTGAACAGGGCCCCCCTCTCTGCCTTTGTCTTCAGTTTGATTATCATCATCTCTGCAAAGCAAACTGTGTTGACAGAGAATGGGATAAGAATGTATGTAGGAAACTTACACAGTTGAACAGATTGATTTTTTTTAATCCTATGGAATTCAGGTGATTTTGCTGTCATTCTTTGTGTGTGTGTGTGTGTGTGTGTGTGTGTGTGTGTGAGTGTGCCATAATTACTATCTCCCTACAAATCTTTTCATGAAGCTTGGAGAAATGACGCATTCACTGAAGACAAGAGCATGATTGTCCCAGACAATGCTACCGGCTTTACAATTCTTTTCACTATAATTACTTGGAGATTGAGAGTGAGAAATCGGCATGGCTTTTCTTGGGGGTTGTGGTATGTCATTGCTTTTTACAAAAACAGAAATGCTTCCATAATGGAGAATAATCTCCACAATATGTCCACGGAAGTGAAAGATTGAACATACGCAGGATAGGCAGGATGAACCAGGAAGTGTGTGTGTTTTGGAGGATATGGAGTGGGCAGAATGAAGAAAACTACTCCAAAGCCATGTAAAGATGCTTGTTCACTCTGTTTTTATTAGGAAAGTCAAGAACTTATTTATTATATGCCTACCATGTTCCTAGAATAATGCTAAGCTCTAGGTGATTATAAGGAAAAAAAAGATACAGGAAATTAGAATCTTATTTGCATTGGCTTGTTTTTGTTACTTAGGTAATTTTCCCCACCCCCATCAAATACAATTCAATGAAAAACCAACAGCAGAAAAATAGTCGTCTTCCAATTAAATAACCTTTTCCCATGTTTTTCTTCTATCAGATTCAGCTCCATAATCAGACATCGTATACAGAATGACAGAATTTCAGAGATGGTAGGGACTTCAGAGAGAATTTAATCCAACCCACGTAGCCAAATGAACCTCTACTATAGCTACACAACTTGTATTCACCTAACCTGCCATTGATAATGTCCAGCACACACTGTCTTATGACCCTTTGCTGTGTGGATTTCATCTATAACCAGGATCCTGCTGTTTCTGTATTGTAATTCATAGTTCAGATAGAAGACAGGAAAAGTGGTTCACACATTGTATAACAGTTAAAATCCCGAATGATCAGAAAGGTGAGATAAAGATGAAATTACATTTACTAGCCATTTACAGGAAGTCTTAGGATTTAGATTCAAAAAAATACTTTTCTGGCCAGGAGGGATGGTAAGGCAGCAATTGGTCTGAAAAAAAACAATGTTTGTGGCTTTTACTAGAATGCAAGATTAAAATGATGCCACAATGTATATTGATGGGCCAAGAACCAGAACAAAACAAATCTCAGGACACTCTTGAGTGGCACCAAGAATCAGAGCTCCCACGGCTCACTCCTTCATTCTTTGGATTCTGCTCCTCATTCTCTAGACTTCTCTTTCCATTGTGCTCAGAAACCTCTTTGTCCAGAAGATAACTTTGCCCTGCAGCTCTTCTTTCTGATTGGTCAGTTCTTCTCAGTTCCTCCATTTTGAAGAAGTCTCCAGTCCAGCCATGTTCACTCATTCCTTCCTCTCCAGCTCTGCCCCTGAATGTCTGTTCTTCTTTATCCATCATATCTCTGACTCAGTAAATCTCTCCATTGCCTGCCCCTGATTTTCAGCTTCTTTCTATGGTACCTTCCCCTATTAGAATGTAAAATTCTTGAGGACAGAGACTGTCTCTCTTTTTGCTTCTATTTATATTCTTAGTGCTTTCTACAGTGTCTGGTACATAGTGATCACTTAATAAATGCTTACAAATTTGATTCAATATTGAGGAATAAAGAGATGGGGGATGGGAGTTTTATTGTAATCATGACACTATACTCACTTCTGGGCACTAGATGGAAATATGTTGGTAATATGACGAAATTCCAGAGTGATGCAATCAGAATGATAAAGGGCCTCAAAAATTTGCTGTCATGAGGATCATTTGAAGGACATGAGGATATTTACCCTGGAGACTATTGCCATTGGGTTCAAAAGCTTCAAAGACTTCAATGTGGAAGAGGTATAAAATGTGTCCTTTTGGGCAAGCAGAGAAAAACAAAACAACTAAAAATATGGGATAGGCATCAAAAGAGGCAACTTTAGGCTGGATTTGAAAGTAGGAATGTCCTAACAAATTAGAGCTATCCAAAAATGATGCAAAGTGTCTAGGGAGACTGCAGTGTCTTCTCTTATTGGAAAGGTCTTCAAATAAAAGTTGGCTAACCTTTTATTGAGTGTTTTATAGCGGCGATTCTCTTTCAGGTGTTGGTTATATTATATGGCTGCTAAGTTCCCTTCCAACTCCAATTCTATGATAATGTGATTTTGTGAAATCTAAATGCTCTCCACATTCTTTAAGGATATATCATTCACTTCTATGTAACGTACTAGAAGTGAATGATATTCCCTGCTTTTTACAAATCTTATATTTCAGGGAAATTACCTAGGAAAATGATAGATCTATGGATAAAGAGTTGGACTTGGAGTTAATATGCACTGAGTTCATGTGTGGCTTATACACTTAGTAGTGAGGTAATCACTTAACTTCTTCTATACAATTTCCTTCAAATGTAAAATAAGGATCATGATAACCCCTAAATCATAACGTTGTTTGTGAGGATCAAATGAGATTCTTTTTAAAGTGCTTAGCAGTGCCTGACATAAAGCAAGTGCTTAATGGGTTCTTCCATCTTCCTTCCTTCCTTTCCTTCCTTCCTTCCTTCCTTCCTTCTGTCCTTCCTTTTCCCTCCCTTCCTTCTTTTCTTCCTTCCTTCCCTGTTTTTGCATCACACAACCAAAATTCGTGTTCATTTTTTTCCTTCACTAATGGAATAATCTCCTAATTTTCTCTTAATCTCTAGCCTCTCCCTTCTCTATCCAGCTCCAAACATGGAACAAATTTTTGCTTTTATTCTGCAGTTCTGACCAGACTACAATAGATTGCATTTATATAACACTTTAAAGTTTTGAAATCCTTTTCTCAATCTTTATCTCAATTGACTCTAACAACGGACCTATGAGATAGTTGTTATTATCATCCACATTTCATAGATGAACAAAAGGAGACCAAGGGATTAGGCCAAAATCACATAAATGAGTGAATGTGTGAGAAGGATTCAAAGTCCAGATTTTCTTACCCCAAGCCCAACGTTGTTGTACTTCAGTATCTAGCTGCTTGTTATGTCATTGATATGCTAAAGAGGATATAGAATAAGTGGACTCTAGGATAACAGGTGATTGTTTGGAATTTGACATTTAGAGTCTTTCAGAGTCTGACTTTAACCTAGACTTTCAGATTAATTATACTATATTCCACTTCACTCCCTTAGTACTTTTGCTAAATTGATTGGCTTCCATTTCCTATACACGTCGATAACATTGCCCAGATAGTCTGTCATGCTTGGAATTCTCTTTCCTCACCTTCATGTCTAGCAATCCCTAAGCTCCCTTCAGGGCTTTGCTCCAGTAAGTACTATCTCCTATCAGAGACCTGCCATGATTCCCCCAGTTGTTAATTCCCCACCCTATCACTTTGTATTTCCTATGCACATCTATGCATTTGCTTCCCACCAACCACTAGAATAAAAGTTCCTCTGGCCAGGGACAATTTTCTTTTTGTCTGTGTATCCCTGGTATCTAACTACAATGCTTGGCACATATTAAGTGCCTAATTAAAGCTTCTGAAGTTGAATTGGAGTGAGTTGAAGGGAATTACATTCTCATCCTGGTCACTTCTACCTCTTGGAATCCATTCATGCCCCAACTTACCTGTCACCTCCTATTCAAATCTTTCTTGAGCCCATCCATTTCTTACTTTAGTTCATTTTGATCCTCATAAAAACTTTGTGAGGTAGATGCTATTATTATACTTATGTTATGGACACTGACGTGGAAGTGGGTTAAGTGACTTGCTGGGGGTCACACAGCTAGGATACATCTGAGGTAGGATTCAGACTTCAAGTGTTCTTGACTTCAAGTCTAGTGCACTGTTCACTATATCACCTACCTGTCACACACACACACACACACACATATGATAAATCATATATATATATAGTAAATCATATACATACATATCATATATACACATATGTTTGTATATGTATATATGTATGTACATATACATACATATCTTCATAAATAGTGCCTCTAGTCCAGTAGAATATAAACATCTTGAAGACAGTGACTGCTTCCATTTTTGCATCCTCACCTCTTGGCACAGGGTCTCATATCGAAAAAGGCATAGGTACCTGATGTAGGTACCCCCATTGGAGAGAGTAGCCGTTTCAGTGAAATACACATATTTCAGTTTTATTAGCACATGTTTCTCATTATTTCTATCATGTTTTCTTTTCATGTGTTTTTAAGAAAATATCTGCTGAGAAAGTCATGTCAACAGCTTCATTTAGAGAGAGTCAGAGGAAGAAAATAAACAAAGAATTTAGAGCTGTTTAAACATAAACAGATCCCCTTAAGAAGTAGTGAGTTCTCTGTTACTGAAAGTACTTGAGCAGAAGTTGAATAACTTTTTCTCATGAAATTTAAGGCTCAGGGCCTTGTGCCTAGTAGACACAACATTTCTTAGTTGAAGTGAATTAATTCAAAAGTAAATTTTTTATTGATCTGGTTTTGACCTTATATGACCTCTAAGATCCTTCTACCTCTAAAGTTCTGCGACTCCTTAGTAGAAGGGTCATGCCTATGCCTCTTTGGGATCCTTTTCTTTTGGATCTTGAGTGAATCTGCCTGGGAACAGACTGAAATACAATAGCTTCTAAGGGTGGGAAGTAGCTGTGATGGACATGAAAGGGAGGAATTGCCTGGTGATTTTTTTCCATTTGTAAACCCACCAAAGTTGAGGTTTAAAGTGTAAAAATGTCAATCTTCAGGCCATATATTTCTCTTCACTCTATCAGAGCACGGTAGAAAACTTCAGAAAATTGCTTCCATTTTTTTCAGGGGAAAAATTTTCAAACTCTATTATATTTCTTATGAGTTTATTATGTGTTATTTCCAGTGTTCACTCAAGAGGTAATAAAAAATACACTGAAATTCTACCACTAATGCTTTCTAGGGTGCAAGTAGCTTGTTAGATACCTTTAATGTTAATGGCAAAAAATTAAACACTATCTGTCACATTACGATTCTACTGAAGAGATACAGAAGTTTTGTTTTGTTTTTACACAACCAGAAGCATAATTCCAATTGTTTCATTGTAAAAATTGAAATATTTGGCTTAAGAAGTACTAGGGTAGGGTAAAGGGTCATAAGAGAAAAGTAGAATAGTGACCAGGGACCCAGAAGACACAAATCCTTTTGGTAAATGCCACAGAGTAAAATGATACTTAAAATGCATAAGAGTAAAGAATTTAGATGAAATTACATAGTATAGGGCTACAGTACCAGGCTAAGAGTCAGGAATACTTGAGTTTGAATCCTGCCTCCGATATTTATCAGCTGTGAATCTTTATGCAAATCATTTAAACTTTGGGAGCCTCAACCTCCTCATCTGTAAAATAAGGTTTGGATTTGCTGTCTTTTAAAGTCACTTTGGCTCTAACTCTGTGATCCTATGTTGAAATAGTTCAGTATTGCCAATGGTGTTATCTAGGGATATGCTGGTAAATGCTCGGCGACTGGATTACCCAAAACAGGGGATATGCTTTTAAGTTTAATCTTCTCTATTAACCTTGCCACCCCCCCCCCATCACTTTCTTAAGTCTACTCAATAAACAGACAATAAATGAAGTCAGGGTTTGGAGTATTGCCTTCTTTCTAAAGTGTAACTGTTTACAATTACAAAATCCCACTTGACTCTAGCGAGCTGGTTTGAGCTGGCTCCAGCACATCCTTGGTGTTATTTCTGATTTTTGGTAACCCCTAGATAAAGGAAGCAGTGATCACGAAGGATCAGCCTGTCTCTGCAGTAACAGATTATGTTGGATTAACATCACTTGCATTTTAATAGAACTACTAGGCTAGTTGAATTGGGAATGCCATAGACATAGCTTACCCAGTTTTTAGCAAAGGTTAAAAAAGAAGGAATCATTAAAAAAGTTTCAAAAACATCTCATTATTGAGGATTAATCTAGATGTTCTCCAACATCCATTTTTAGCTAAATATGTATTTTCATATGATTCTATTCTTGTGGAAAAGATGGAGAAGAAAGAGATAATAGCAATAGGAGAATCAGAGGGCTAGAACTAGGAAGGACCTTGGAGTCCATCTGGTTCAACCCTTTCAATTTACAGATGAAACTGAAGTTGGGAGATTAAGTGATTTGACTCAGTTCCTATAACTCTAAATTTAGTTGTTTCCTGAACTGGGTAAATGGTTGGACTCAATCTACAGTACCAAAGATACCTGACACTTCTATCCCGGGGCATCCATGGGCTGATTGGTCAATCCAGATCTATGCAGTGTGTACTAGCTAAGTTTGTGACTGATATGTTTGTTGTTGAATACATTATGTAATCATGCCCAAACTTTTGTGTATGCCTAAAGGCGCTGACTAAGCCAATGGTCCATACTTTCCCACCTTAACCTGATTTTCCAAGCTTAAAATTACTGTTAAGGACCAAGGGTGGACTGAACAAAGCTACTGAATGGAGCAGATAATTTTATTTTCTTTGTTTTATAGGAGAAACCTTGCTGCCTCTGGACAAACAGTAGAAAACATCTGCCTAGCGTGTGATAATCAATTCTCCTGTTAATGTATTACTTGTTCTTGTAATGTCATATACTAACCAGAATATCTCCTGCTCCCCCTTTTATCACCTATCTAATTACCATGCTCATTCATCCTTTGTCTTCTCAATTAGTTTTAAGATTATAATTTGAGCACCCATTCATTTTTTTCCACTTAATGAAGAACTTGTCTCCCATGAGCATGTCCATGGTTTTTACTCATGGCCAAAAGAAATCTATCATTACCTTGGCTACACAAGAAAATGAATATTACTTAGTTTTTTGAAACCATAATGCAGAAATATCCCAGGCCTTTCTGTGTATCCAGGTCTGGTTCAAGCAGGAGAGCAAACCTAAACCTTGACAACTCTAAGCATCAGTAAAAGAAATATCCTAAGTTTTTCTCATTGTACTCAGTAACAAAGGGATGCTATTATCAGTACATTCATTTATTCAACAAATGTTCATGAAGTGTTTACAATGTAAAGAATGCTATGCTTAGTGTTGAAGGAAATACATCTTTGAGATAAAGCATGATCCTTGCCCTCTTGGAGTTTCCAGTCTATTAAGGCATAAAACCCAAAGATATCTATGATAAACATATGTTTTTATGTAATTTTTTCAAAGCTCTACCATTCTAATGTATTCCGAGAAAGTAGTTCTGCCTGGCCCTTTCCTGGTGGTAACCATTTGTGCTGATGGTGAAATGTAACAAAGGGAGTTAATAAAATGACTCCATATTCTTATGTCTCATGGAATAATCTGGATATTGAACCAAAGGCTAGCAAAGAATAAGCCTTCATGGATTTTTGGCTTGTCTAAAGTGTGTGCAAAAATTGCCAGCTAGCTAGGTTTATAATCTTAAAGCCGTTATTGATTCTCCCCCCTCCCTCACTTTCTAATGCAAATCTTAAGGGAGACCATCATCTTCCCAGTCACCTAGGCTACAGCCTAAATGTCTCCCTCTACTCTCATTCTTTTTCATCTACTATCTCCAATCTCTTCCCAAGGCTTTTTGATTTTACTTTTACTTGTAACATCTCCCAATGCACTGCCACCACCATGATGATGACCATCACCATCCCATACCTAGACCATGGCAATAGTCTGCTGGTTGGTCTGCCTTCCATAAATGTCTGCTCTCCCTCAGTCCATCCTCTACTCAGAGGTCAAAGTCATCTTTTTAATGAGCAGGTCAGATCACATCAGCCCCCTATTTGATAAATCAGCTCCAGAATCAAATAAAAAATCCTCTTTTTGGCTTTTAAAGCCCCTCACAATCTTTCCCCCCTTCCTTTCCACTTTTCTTATATCTTCTACCTCTGCCTCACACTTCAATCCTGTGAAAATGACTTCTTTGAATAAGACCTTGCATATCTCAACTCCAGGCATTTTCACTGGGTGTTCCTGATACCTGAAAATAACTAACTCTCTCTTTCTCTCCTTCTCTCTCTCTCTCTCTCTCTCTCTCTCTCTCTCTCTCTCTCTCTCTCTCTCTCTCTCTCTCTCTTTCTCTCTCTCTCCTCATCTTTGCCTCTTGGCTTCCCTGGATTCCGTCAAGTCAGCTAAAATCCTATGCCCTCCAAGAAGCATTTCCCAGAGCCTCTTGATTTCTACTCTATTTATTTACAATTTATGCCATATATATTAGCAAATAACTGTTTGCATGCTGTCTCATTCAGTTGTGAGATTTTCAAGAACATGGACTTTTATGTAAAATCTTCAGAGCTGAGCACAGCACTTGACGCATGGGCAGGAACTTAATAAACATTTGTTAATTGGTAGTTAAAAAGTTTATCTCATTTTCCATCTCTTTATTCATACGGGCACCTCTCTACTATAACTCTCTTTCTCACCCCTCACCTGGACAGTTACGATAATAATAGTACATTCACATTCTGCTTTAAACTTGTCCCTCCTGCCCAAAATGCATCATAGCCTTCCCTCCACTTCTTAGAATTTCTAGTTTTTTTCTGGGTCCATATGACATCCCATCTCTGATAAGAGACATTAGTGATGTCTCCAGTTTTAGCGTCCTCCACTGCAAATGATTTTCATCTACTTAGGTTGCATTTTGCCTTTGCTTATCTGTTTACATATTTGTTAAACCAATAGAACAAAAGCTCTTTGAATATAGGGGCAGGTTACTTACTGTCTTTCTAGCCTTAGTGACTCAGCATATGATAGGTGCCTACTGAGTGCTTGTTCGGAATGGCCAAGATTTCTAAGAAGAAATGGGAAGATTTGGGGAGGAGGAAGAGATATCATAGCCATCTAATTCAAATGATATTGGTATGTAGTCTCTACTATAACATGCTTGAAGAATGGTCACTTAGTCTCTGCTTGAATACCTCCATGGAGTAGGAATCCATTACTTCTCAAAGCAGTCTGTTCCATTTCTGGATGGCACTAACTGTTAGGACATTTTTTGTGACATTTAGTAGAAATTGGGTTAAGATCAATACTTCATGCCATATGCCAAGAGAAGATCTGAATGGATTTATGACATAAATAAAACTTCAAATCTTAAAAAAAACATGGGATTAAGGAAGTAACACATTTTAGATCTATAGGTAGAAGAACAGTTCCTGACTGAATGATAGAAAGGACCATATGAGATAAAATTGACAAATTCTTATATAGAATTAAAAAAAGTTTGTACAAAAATGTAACAAAAATTAGAGGGAAAAAACAACTTTGAAGCAAGTTTCTCTAGTAAAGGCAGCATTTCCAAGATACTAGAAACTGATTCAATTTTATAAGACTAAGAATCAATCTTCCATAGGAAAAAATGGTCATAATTAGAAACAAATAGTTTTCAATGGAAGAAATCCAAGCTGCCACTAATTATATGAAATAATACTCTAAATTACTCATAATTTGACAAGTCCCAATAGAAATAATTTTAACTTGCTATCTAACACTTCTCAAACTGGCAAACATGGACAAAAGAAGAAAATTACAAATTTTGGAAGGTCTGCAAGAAAATTGGGTATAGTGGAATCAGCACAGGTGATACAGAAAACAATTTGAACTATGTACAGAAAGTTACTACACACTTGAGCTAAACTACTAAAATACATACTTGAGCCAGTTATCTCACTTTGAGGCCCATATGTACACAACTAAACAAACAAATAAGGAAGGAAGGGAGAAAATAGCCCAAGAAGGTAACAAGAAAACAATTAAACAAGAAGGAAGGAAGGAAGGAAGGAAGGAAGGAAGGAAGGAAGGAAGGAAGGAAGGAAGGAAGGAAGAAGGAAGAAGAGGAAGAAAAGAAAGAGAAAGAAGGAAGAAAAGAGGAAAGGAGGGAAGAAAAAAAAGAAAAGCTCAAGGACAGAGAGCACATCAGGGCCAGAAATAGACCTTGATACTACTTCTTCCAGATCCAAACTCAGGATTTTCTTCCTCTTAGCTGTATTGCCCATAAGATTCTTCTCCTCCTCCTCCTCCTCCTCCTCCTCCTCCTCCTCCTTCTCTTTCCATTTATATAACACCTATGTGCCATAGTCTGTGCTAAGTCCTTTAGAAATATCTTGTTAAATTTACTATTTTTATCACTATTATTATCATCATTAGTATTATGTACAATTATTTTCTCATTTAATCATAGGATTAAGAAGGAGGTCAGAAGAATGTATTACAGGATCAAAAAGGAAGTGTCAAAAGGCTTTTATACATATGCATGGTTCAAAGTTAACAGCCCTGTGGATGTGGAATCACCCGAACTAAGTTCAAATCCTTCCACTGTCATTTATCATTACTCATGTGACTTTGGATAAGTTATTTAACCTCTTTTGGCCTCAGTTTCTGCAAATGTAAAATGATATTAAGCTCCATGTCCTCTAAAATCTGTTCTCCTTGGGGAGGGTGGGGGGGATACTGGCAGAGCCATTTGCAAATATGAACAATATTCATATCTGTGCCTTTAAAGAATTGATAGAGTGCTCAAGATTCCCTGGGAGTAAAACAATTATCTTTAGGAATTATGAGACTACTCTTCTGTGGGTCAGTCTTCAGTATTCACATCATTTACAACCATTCCAAACCCCTCTGCTTTGAAAAGGAGTTCCTAATTGCTAGAACGGTCATTGACTACCGGCTTGTTGCCTCTGATAGAGAGTGACCAGATGAACTACTGGGCCTTGAAATTAGATCATTCACCAATTCTATTCATCAAATATTTATTAAGATGTGGCAACTACACAGACCAAAGTATAACAGACCTTACCATCTCCCTGGAAGATATACACAGATAAGCACAAAGTCATTTCAGAAAGGCAAGCATTCAAAGAATATAATTCCTTTGACAGCACATTGAGGATAGATAGGCTATAGTCTTTTTCTTCCAGGCAGAATGAAAAATGACTCAGAGCACAGTGGGACGCATGGTTAAGTTTGTCTGAATTGTTTTTTTATTTTCTTTGTTTTGATTTTGTTTCCTTTTTCCTTGTGTTTCTTTCTTTTTTGACAGGCTTCCTGGGCCTTGTTTTTTTTTTTTTTCCTTGCAGTGACATTTTGGTGCGCTCCAGATTTTATGTGGCTAGTGAAGCCAGATTCTTGTAAATGTCAGTGCCTACAGGACACTTGATTAGATTTGCATGTACATTTGCTTCATTATATAATAATAAAGTTGGGGTGTGGACTGCCCCCTTTCGTGCCAGTTTTTGGCTATAAGAACAACATTAATGGTAGTAGTGGTGACAGTGGTGATTATTATAGTGAACTTATGGGAGGGGGCACTCCCAGCTTTTGTGATAAGCTCTGAGTGAAGGTAATCATTCCACATTGAGTTTTAAAATAGCTATGATATGGGGGAAAAAGGGCAGCTAGGTTGCACAGCATGTATAAAATGCTGGATCTACAGTCAGAAAGATTTAGGTTCAAGTTTGGCCTCAGATGGCAACTAACTTAACCCAGTTTGCCTCAGTTTCCTCATATATAAAAGGAGCTGGAGAAGGAAATGGTAATCATTCCATTATCTTTGCCAAAGAAACCCAAATGGTGTCATGAAGAGTGAGACACAAGTGAATGATGGAAGCAATGACCAAACTATTCAGGAGAGGTAAATGAGTTCAGGACAGTTCTTAATTCAATGATGTTAGAGTAACACAGCTACAGTTAAGTCCAATAGGCAGGTCACTGTGGCAGCTAGAGGGGATGTTCAGAAATGAGGAAGTCTTGGGTTCAAGTCTAATTTTTCATGTATTGAAACACTGTGATGCTGGAGCAGTTAGGTAAGCCTTTGGAGCCCCAGGAGACTCTCCAAGACTTACAGACATGGGGCTAGTCTTTATCTTTGAAGGGAGTTGCTCTAGGACAGAGTTGCCCATGCATATATAGATCTGGATTGATGCTACTGCTGCCAGTGACAGAAAGGCAGTGTGGTTTAATAGATATTTATCCTTGGAGACAGGAAGATTTGTGTTCAATTCCTAGCTCTAATGCACCTAGCATGTGTGACCTTACGAAAGTCATTTAACCACTTGCTGCTCTAGGCAACTCTTTATGTTACAGAGAAGATTAGGACCTCTATCGGTCAAGGGAGTTTCTTCATCTGGAAGTTCTGTATAATGAAGGAAATCACTGATCTAGTCCTTAATTAGGACCACAACAACTTCAGGATTAAAAGAAGGCTGGAATACTTCCTTAGAATCTGAGAATCAGAACCTAGTACTATGAGGAACCATTAGGATGGAATAAAAACAGCTTAAATCATTTGCTCTTGTGGGTAAGTTGCTTTTCAGTTGTGTCCAACTCTTCATGACCCCATTTGGGGTTTACTTGGCAGAGTGTTTCACCATTCCTTCTCCGACTCATTTTACAGATGAAGAAACTGAAGGTTAAGTGACTTGCCCAGGGTCACACAGCCAGTAAATGTCTGAGGCCAGGTTTGAACTTATGAAGATGAATCTTCCTCATTCCATGCTCAGTGGTCTATCTACTGTGCCACCTAGCTGCTCTTACTTGAATCATTACTTAATCTAAAATTCTCAAAATAGCTCTCTTCTTCAAGAGGCCTTTCTAGACTCCCCTTGGAGTGACTGGAAATTCAGTGATTGGAGGTTAGTACCCCTCCAAAAAGTGGATTTCTTTCCATAGATACTTGATATGTGTTTATGAAAAGGTTATCTCCCACTAGTTCCTAGTAGATAAGCATTTGTGGATAGGGATTATTTGTTTGCATACCCAGTACCTGGAACAGTTCTTATTATATGCTGTAGTATGGACTTAGTATATTTTTGCTGATTGATTTAAAACGTTTTGAATTATTTGTGAGACAATGTGGCTTTCTGCAAAGAATGTTGTATTTGGATCCGGGAAGACCTGGCTTTGGATCCTGACTTTTCTACTTACTAGCCATGAGACATTGGTTGATTTCCTCCACCTCTTCTATTAATGGAGGTAGGTTGGTCTAGACACCTTCTAAAGTACCTTCCAGTTCTAAATCTAGGGGCTTATTTAGGATCATAGTCGAACCATGTTTTCAGTCTTGGAAAAGTCACTTCTGTGCTCTGAGGATTACTTTCTCTTCTATCAAATGAGATTAGATGAGCTCAACATTTTTCAGGTCACTTCCTTATAATTCTTCCATATTAGCAGTGGACTTTTATTATGTGCATTTCACCAATGAACAAACTAAGACTGAATGAACAAGTGCATCATCTACAATCGCAGGGCTCTTAAGAGGCAAAGCCAGGAACTGAAAATAATAATGATAGTAATAATTAATAATCATAATAATATGGAGCCTTTGTTGTTGTTCAGTCATTGACGTGTGTCTGACTCTTTCTGACCCCATGTGCTGCTTTCTTGGTAGAGGTACGAGACAGGTTTACCATTTCCTTCTCTAGCACATTTTACAGGTGAAGAAACTGAGGAAAATAGGGTTAAGTGACTTTACCAGGGTCACATATCTAGTAGATGTCTGAGTCTGGATTTGAATTCAGAATAGGAGTGTTCTTGATGGTAGGGTCATCACTCCATCTACTATGCCACCTAGATGCTCCTATATAGAAGCTACTGTATGTCCGACATTGTGCTAAATGGTTTATAAGTTCTATATCATTTAAGCCTCACAACAATCTTTGCAGATCCCTTCTAATGTTACCCCATTTTATAGTTGAGGAAACTAATGAAAACAGAGGCTGACTGTAAGGGCAAGCAAAGTGGAACTTTTTAGTGTTTTTTTTTTTTTTTGAGTGCTTCTCAACATCCAGGCAATGAAGTGCCTTTGACTGAGTCTTTCATTTGTTTGTAGGAAGGCCCAAATCCTTTTGCTAATCACAAGAGGTATGAAACCCTTCAGAGGTGTGAGGCCCTTCGGCCTTGGAAAAGGGTATATGTGCTCTGATGGTAGCCATTAAGCTAGAACATTCAGAACTGTGGGAGGAGAGATTTTTCTTTGGGGGCTCACTCATTGAAAGAGTGTTTGTGTGATTTGGCCAGACAAGACTCTGGGTAGCTATTAAGGAGCCTCCCCCACCCCGTTTTGAAAACCCATATGTTGCTGCTTCTCTCTTTGGTAACTATGTATGTATTGTCTTGGTCAGACAGTTAGAAGCCCTGTCTGTTGATTTGTGTTTGTTGTCTCTGTTTATAATTTCTGCTTGTAATTTTGTTTTGCATTTTCTCTGAAGGTCAGGGTGCTGACTTTTCCCCCTAAACTAAGTTAATGATATAAGTATATTTAATTAAAGTGAGACTATAAACCCCTTAAAGTTGCTTTCCTTAGAAAAGTAGATCAAAGAACCTGTGCTAGGAGCCCTCCCGTGTGCTGGTGTTTTCAGCCTTACACAGCTAAAGTATCGGAAGTAGCATTGCTATTACAGTGACCTTCTCAGGCTCACACAGCTGGTAGGGTCTGAAAGTGGATTCAAACTCAGGTATTTCTGACTTCAAACCCAGTGCTCTATCTACTGAGCTATCAAGCTGCCTCTCAGGTGTTCTATGTTCTATTCCAGTACTATTTACAATATGATATTTCTAGCATACCATGTAACCTCGTCGGGTCATGTCTGGGAAGTGGAATAGATGTCAGAGGTCAAACAGTCCACCCTTGTTCTGTTCATACCACTCTAATTTTACTAATGAGGAAACTAAGCTTAGGCATGAAATGACTTTCCCAGAGTCTCATAGGCAATAAGTAGAAGACTTAGGTTTGAATTCAAATCCTGAGACTTTGATTCTAGTGCTTTTATCCTTAAACTATAATGTCTCTAGTAATGAATAAAAAAATTAATAGTATTATAATTTTATAATATAATATTAATGATAATATTAATTATAATTAATAATAATAATATGCTTCAAACCTAACACATGCTAAAGTAAAAAAATATAGTGAGGTAATAAAAAGAACTGCAGAAGGAGGAGAAAAGCACTTAATAAGACAGTTCTGGAGGAACTTCGGCTATCAGTTGCCTTCATTCCCCCAAATTTATATTTATCAACTTTGAATATGTTCATTCATTTGCATAATGTCTTCTTTATTAGAAAGTAATTTCCTTGAGGTCAGGGACTATTTCTCCCTATACCCATTTGGAACTTTGTGCCGGGTGCACAGTGGCTGCTTAATTAATGCTTCTTGACTAACTGAGTTCTTGAAATGTACAATGAAAAAAGAGTCTATTACCTACATAATTCAGAATTTATATTCGACTACTTAGGTCAATATTTATATAGCATTTTGCAATTTGGTAGGTATTTTGCATACATTAAAAAAGTTTTGTAGCATGCTCAGTTCAACTAGCATGAGTGCAAACACTTGAGAGACACAAGGCATTTGCCTCTGGTAGAAGACATTCTCTATTCTCCTATCACTCGGAGGGGAGTAGTATCTTACCGTGGTACCTATGTTGTTGTTCAATCATCTTTCTGTAGTGTCTGTCTCTTTGGGACCTCATTTAGATTTTACTTGGCAAAGATAGAGGAATGGTTTATCATTTCCTTTGCCAGGTTATTTTACAGATGAAAAAACTGAGGCAAACAGGGTTAAGTGACTTGCCCAGGATCACACAGCTAGTAAATGTCTGAGGCCAGATTTGAACTCAGAAAGAGGAGTCTTTCTGGCTTTAGACCCTGCTCTCTATCTGCCGTGCCACCTAGCTGTCCTCTCTGCACACAGCAGGAAAGAATGAGTGTCCTAGTCATGGTTTTTAGATACACAGCCTATTTTGGCTACACATCCTATGGAAAGATACCGCTTCTGCTCATGTGGCAGAGTAAGATGGGATGTTTTCTCCCAGAAGCGGATCCTTGGTGTTTCCTATGTGACCTCTCCTTGTTGGGTGATCTAGGTATACTGAAAACAACAAGAATGACAGTATTGTAACAAATATCTCTTTTTTTCCTTACTAAAATCTTGTAAAGCGGATGCTACAGGTAATACTATCTTCCTTTTTGTATTTGAGGAAACTAAGTCTCAAAGAGAACATCTGATTCATCCGTGGCCTCCACCCCCTATACACACCCCTGTCCCTACTCCCCCAGCTAAGATGTTTTGGAGCTTTTTACCCAAGGTCCACCTGCTCCAGTACCCAACATCCTAGGCAATATGCCTCACTGCTTGTGTATACAAAGTAGGCCTGGACCAGTCCGTTTAGATGTCATGATATAAAGACCGCTGGATATTTGTTACATTTTCCTCAACCCATTTTCTGTGATCACCAGCCTCTGACATGGAGAAAATCTCTTTTGAGGGAGACAAAAATATTTACTGAGGTTAATGAATTAAACCCCTCCATTCCACTTTTCCCCAAGTATATTGTGGCAGATAATTCCTTCAGACATTGACACTCGAGGGTGGGAAGCTTCTGTAGCATTTTATTCTGGATAGTAATTCCATTAAAAGGGCACAATTTATTGTACATCTGTCTCCACAGATTGTATCAACATTGAAACCTTTTAAACAGGGAATGGGATTAAATAAACCACATTTACCAATGTGGTAAAATATAATAGACATCCCACTGGTTAAATGGCTTGCTGAATCAATATATCTACTTGGCAGCAATTTCCAAAAGATAAGGTGAAAAACTCTTTGTCTGATAGATGAGTAAACTTAAAAGGGGCAGATTTACAGAAGCTTCAGTGTCTCCCTTGAAGAGGCCTTCATTATTCTTAAGCTGCCATGGCTGGTTGGCTCAGCAACAATTCAGAAGGAAAAAAAATGTCAATTTCTATTCCCTATCACAGAAAACAAACTAGTCTGAAAGATCAGGTCTGACCATTGCATTTCCCTACTCAAAAGCATTCCATGGCTCCCCATTGCCTTTGGGATTCAAAGGAAATCAAAACGCTTTATTATGGTATTGAGGAACTTATGCAGACAGGACCATACCAACATTTCTAACTTCATCTTCTCATATACCCTTTTGTCTAATTACCATTCCAGGTAAACTAGACTTCCCTGACTGACACATTCCATCTATGATCTGTACGCATTTATATTAGCTGTGCCCTTCTGATAGCACTTGTTAAGAATTGCCTTCTTTCTTTAAAAAAAAATATTTATTTCATTAAATGTTTCCAAATTACACATAAAACTGTTTGTAACAATCATTTTTTTACGTTTTGAATTGCAAATTCTTTCTCTCCCTTCTGGCTCTCTCCCCTCTCTGAGAAGACAATTACTTTGATGTCAATTACACCTGTGAGGTCATGCCAATTATACTTCCATATTAGCCATGTTGCAAAAAAAAAACACAAGCAAAATAAAATTATAAAAATAAAGTTAAAAAGGTGTACTTTAATCTTCATTCACAGTTCCTCAGTTCTCTCTCTGGAGATGGATAGCATTTTTCATAATGGAACCTTGGATATTGTCTTGGATCATTGTTTTCATCAGAGTAGCTCTCTTTCGTGGTGGATCATCATTACAATATTGTAGTTACTGTCTATAATGCTCTCATGGTTCTGTTTACATCAGTTTGCATCAGTTCATGTAAGTCTTCCCAGGTTTTTCCGAAACCATCCTGCTTTTCATATGGCAAAATAGCATTCCATCACAATAGATGGGCATCATTTTATTTTCCAATTCTTTGCCACCACAGAAAGAGCTGCTATAACTATGTTTGAACAAGATACTTCCTTTTCCCTTTTCTTTTGTTTTTTGGGACATAGACCTAGCAGTGCTATTACTGGGCCAACTGTTAAGCATGGCTTCCTAGCCTTTTGGGCATAGTTCCAAATTGCTCTCCAGAATGCTTGGACTAGTTTGCAACTTCACTGTGTATTAGGGCTTCAGTTTTTCCACTTCCCCTCTAGCAGTTATAATTTTCCTTTTCTGTTATGTTTACCAATCTGATAGGTGTCATATGGTATCTCAGAGTTTTTTTAATGTGAATTTCTCCAATCAGTAGTTATTTGGAATATTTTTTTCATGAGCATATTGATAAGCTTGTCTTCTTTCAAAGGTTATTTTAAAATTTTTATCTTCATCATGAAATTATCTCATATTTAACTTTATGTCTCTTTGTGCATGTTTTGTTTTTATAATTTTAAAATAACTTCTATAGATTTTAGAATACTTTACTAGTATTGTTGCATGGTTTCAAGTCCTTGGAAATATTGTATTGAGAATTGCAGAAACATCAATGCAGAGACATATGATAGATATGAATAATTTAAAATTGACAATTACAGGAATATAATGGAGAGACATATGATGAATATTCACCTGTGATACATTATAAACAAGGAATGGGGGATTGGACATGTGTTAATTCATGGTTCCATTGGAATCTTTATAATGTCATGAGAAACCAAGGCAGCCCTCCAGCATTCTTGGTTAGTGCTTTGTGGAAAATGTATGGGAGGATATGGATAAGAGTTCCACAGGGTAAGTAGGCATGGATGGGTTGGAATAAATCATGAGAGAAAGTACTTACATTGTTCCATTTGAATATGAATAATATTGACTCAGAAGAATATAAGGTCCTTGAAAGAAAGTGGCAAACAATTTGTTTTTGTATCCCTAGGACATAGCACAGTTCCTTGCATAAAATATTTAATTAATATTAGTTGAATTGAATATATCTTGTAAAATGGTACTTGCTTTGAATGGTAAGTTTTATATGAATCCAAGGCTAGAGCTGGGAGCTGTTCCACAGTTGTGGGGCCTTGATAGCCTTGGCATAGGTTGGTCTTTCTGCTGTCACCAAACCCTACAAATTCTTTTCAAATAGCACCAAAATGTCAAAATATATTTAGATGTGCATGTGGTCATGATGGTGGGGAGGAGTGTGGAATACAGAGAGAACAGAAGTCACAAAACCAGAAGTTGTTGCTAGAATATAGAGATGTAACTTATTGGTCCTTTGCCAGGGACTAAAGCTGAGAGGACATAACAAATGATCTATAAATATATTCAAACCAAGACTCCAGGCTTAGGTCCAAGTGTAGTAAGAAGCCTTCAAGGTCAAGGTCAAAGTCAAGGCCTAGAGCCAAAAATAGATGAGGGAAGTATGAGAATATAGCCAAATCTGTAGTCAAGATAACATACTGGCACAACTAGAGTAAGAAAGCCAATAGCATTTAAAGGATGGAGTCTTTGATAACATTTGCAATTGAAAGAACTTATTTGAGTTTCTAGTTTGCCACACCTTTCCTACATGATGTTGGACAAGTCATTTCATCTAATGAATGTCAATTTTTTTCATCCATAATGTTAAGGTGTTGGACTAAATGTCATTTAATTTCCCTTTGAGCTCTAAAAAAATATTTAAGGACATACAGTTAGAAAACCTACACCAAAACATTTCTGTTGGAATTATGAATTGTTATAACCATTCTGGAAATAATTTGGAAATTATGCTTAAAAAAAGATCCAGAGTCACTGAAGCTAGTTTTATTTCCAAGGAGATAAAAGACAGAAATAAACTTCTCATATATGCCAAAATATTATTGGAAACATTTTGTTGTGACAAAAAACCCTGGAATTCTATATGATGCTGATCAACTAAATTTTGGAGTCTATTGTTAATATAGTATCAGATCTCAATAAGAAATTATTATGAAGAATTTCATAAAATGCTAGAATTTTTTTAATATATAATGAAGATGGAAGTAAGCAGAAGAAGATAAATGATATCCCAAATAACAATGAAATGTAAATGGAGAACAAGGGAAAGGAGAAGAGAGAGAGAAGGAAAAGGAGGGATGGTGAAGAGGAGGAAGAAGACATGAAGATGAGGAGGACAAGAGAGAGGAAGAAGGAGAAAGAGAGGGAGGAGGAGGGGAAAGAGGTAGGAGTAAGAGTTAGTGATTACTTTCCTGATGATATAGATGAGAGTTGCTAGGAGCGAGAGAGAGAGAGAGAGAGAGAGAGAGAGAGAGAGAGAGAGAGAGTGAGAGAGAGAGAGAGAGAGAGAGAGAGAGAGAGAGAGAGAGAGAGAGAGAGAGGGAGAGAGAGAGAACCCTTCTCCATTGGCATGGGATAGGTATACTATGGGTTATGAAATTTCACTGTTAATCTATGTCAGTTAAGATAATGAACTCTGTCAATATACTGTTGGGAGAGTAGCCTAAAAAGTATCATAAGAAATATTAAAATATCTACTTAAGTTTTTTTCAGCTTTGTTATAAATTAGGAAGCAATCAGTACACTGGAAAGGTCATGGAATTTGGAGTCAAAGACTTCAGTTCAAATTCCCACTGTTTCACTATTGTGTAACAACTCCAAGTCAAGTTTCTCCTCTCTGAATTGAGGGTGTTGTCTAAATTCTCTTTCAACCCCAAATCTCTGGTCATTCATTTTGACTGTAGACCACAACATTGACTATACCATGTACATGTCACAGAGACATATTAACTAGGCATAAGGACAACTATTCCTAAAATTTAGAACTCTCCAAAAGAAAAATGGGCTGCTTTGAGATGTGGAGACTTTTTCACTACTGCTACTACTCGAGTAAAAGGTGAATGATTCCTCTCTGGAGCTGCTGTAGAGGTGATTGTTTTTGTCAGGTGGGCATTTGGCCATATGACCTCCAATTCTGATTCTATGATTGTATATAAAGTATAGTTCATGTCCATCTAATGAAGAAGTGAGTAAAAGAGAATTCTGAAATACAGGTCAAGGGAAATAAGATTGAGTTCAACTCACCTTTCTGACACTTACCTATTGTCACCCTGGGGAAATTTTGTAACTTCTCCATGTCCCTTAGCCACTCTCTAATACTATAATTTTAAGGGGGATGTGCCGGTTTGCATTGCTAGGGGATGGTTTCTCATCAAGAGCTCATTAAACAAATAAAATCACAGGTTTATTTAAAAAAGAATTGTGAAAGACACAATTTTAGCCTTAATGTCTCCAAAGACTAACTTTGTTTCATAATTAGGAAGCATCCACCTGGGTCCTCAAGCTCAGCTTGTTTTTAGAAGGAAGATTGGCCAATAGCTTGGTCCCTTGGCTGCTCTGAGCATTGGAGGTAGGGATCAGTCAAAAAGTTTTGTTCATTTCATTGGTATAAATTACCTATCCAAGGACAGATTATGAGTCATAAAGGTCTATGAGGTGATGGATATGGAGATATATCCATTAGTTAGGGGAGATATGTTTATTTAGTTTGAGGGAATACAGAGAGGTAGAATGGTAAAAGGCCTGAAGAATGAACCATACATATAGGTATGTATAGAGCATGAGCAGGGTAGACCAGGATATATCAGAGGAGCAATTTCAATGCACCTTTCCTTTCTCCCCAAGAGAAGAACCAACTGGAATAATTCCTTCAAGCATGCTGGAACAACCATTCACCACTCTATGTATGTATGTATGCTTATAGACATAGTAAAGTCAGCTGAATAAATAGGAGAGAGGGAAAGAGATGACCGGGGAGACGATAGGTAGCCTCAAGTAGTTGCAGGACCCATAGGAGACCCATAGGACCCATGCTTGTTCTTCATGGCCTCAGAATGAAGCGTTAGAAATGTTGAGCAGAAGCACAAATTTAGGCAGGAAAAACTTTCTGCCCAGAAGTGAAATGGGCAACCTAACGTAATGCTGGGGTTCTATCTTGAAATAGCATGAAATTGGTCAGAAATGCTTTAAACCCAATAGCCACTACACTACCTTCCACCTCTGAGATATTATTATTCCACAGGAATACAAATGGGGGTAGTTGAAGAGTAGGCTAAAATTGATTCAGGTTTACTCTGGGGGCAGAATACGCATGAGATGATAGTCTACAACAATTTTTCTCTTGGCAAGGCTTGCTTGGGGACATGAATTTTAATCTTAGACCACTGCCTTCTGGTATCTCCCCAAAGGGAGGGAAAACATGACCTGATTGTAAAGACTCCATTTTTAGCACATCTGTCTATGAATTGCTTGCTGTAAACCCTATGGCCTCCACATAGGCCAGATAAAAGAAAGAGTTATTGATTTTCTGAGGTGAAGATGCTCCTGAGCCATTCTTCTTGCATTCCAATGTTTCAGGATGTCTCTTACCAAAAAAACCATAATTCATTCATTCCTGAGCTAATGGAATATCAAATTCAGCTCTGCTGTCAAGGAAGAGAAAATTAAGATCACTGATGAGTCTTGGTGAGATGTTTCTCATGCTGATTTTGTGACCTTTGACCTGAAATATAATCCAAAACCTAATTAGATTTAAAAATAGACATAAACAAAACCATTGTTAACATCATTACATTGATGTTCAAAGATAAAAATATTCTGGTTGGGCAAGATTTATTTCATAATAAGAGAAGTTCTACAATTCATTTATAAATTAATTGTAGTAACAATTGTTACGTAGATGTTGAAGGCTAGGTGACACAGTGGATATAGCACCGGATTTTGAGTCACAAATACCTGAGTTGAAATCATGCCCTAGACACTTGTTAGCTATATGACCTTGGGCAAGACACCTAACCTCTGACTTTGTTTTCTTATCTGTAAAATGTGGATAATAATAGTACCTACATCCTACTATTGTGAGTGTAAAATGAAATATTTGTAAAGCAATTTAGACTTTAGAGAACTGGATAAATGAATGATGATGATGATGGTGATGATAATTATAAACCAGGCACTCTACTAGGTACTGGAGATACAAAGACAAAAAAGTTCAAGGAGTTTATATTCCATCAGGAGTCATGGTGTGTACACATATAAGTATATACCAATTGTACATAAAGCATATATATAACAGAAAATAGGGCAAATCCCTCTGCAGTGGTACATCAGAGCAGCTACCATAGACTTGGTCAGTTGTGCTGGCCCTTTTAGTTATAGCGCGTACTCTGTCCTCTTGGATAATGGGAAATGTTCCTGGTTGGTCTCTGCATATTGCCATGACGAGGGATTGTTTTTGGAGATGAATAATGCCTGAGTTAAAGAAAGAAAGCTGCCCTCTCAGTAGGCTGTAAGTGTTATAGAAAAGCTCCATCTCCCTCTCTTTCTGGGTCCTGCTTCATTTATAATATGGTTCCTTCTTGGACTCCTAGCAAAGAGGGAAAAGATTCTATCCCTTCCCTGCCTCTTTCTCTCCAGCCTTCACAATAATGGCAGCTCCATGCACATTCCGGTAAAAATATTGCTTTTGTAGCCAATCTTGCATCTCTTTTTTATATTCATGGTGGCCTTTTCTGTTTTGTGTTTTTTTTCCTTTGAGCTAAGGTCATTAAACCATGGTTCCAAGAGATGGATGTTTCCAGCTTTAGTGACTATCTTGTGTGTACAAATATCCCTGGTTTCATGAGCAATGTCCCTTGCCCAGGAGGAGATATTATTTGCCACTTAGCTGTTTTTTTCTCATAGATGAAGATGTACTACCACTAGGAGGATACCAGGACTGAAAAGAATCAAGAAAGCCTAATCCACACTTTGTCTTGTCAGGAAAGCCAGACTTGTGA
Organism: Trichosurus vulpecula; assembly: GCF_011100635.1. Lineage (NCBI taxonomy): Eukaryota > Metazoa > Chordata > Mammalia > Diprotodontia > Phalangeridae > Trichosurus > Trichosurus vulpecula. The sequence goes on along the minus strand of NC_050575.1, from coordinate 443,390,168 downwards.
GTTGCAGAGAGAGTAAAAGTTAAAAGAGAATATGATACAATTGTTCAGTAGTCCACAATATTGTCTTTACTTTTCATGAAAGAGTAATATCTTATGGTTTATTTTTCATGTTTTAAGTATTTCTTAAAAAGTACATATGAATATTTTGTGTTTTAAGAATTTCTCTTCTGCTGGCCATGATAAATAACTGTCCTCTCCTGTATAATTACTTACTACATTGACAGTCTTTTCTAGGTATGACCCTGTTAATTTTCTTTGGAATCAGGATGCCCCCAAACTGAACTAGGTCCACAGGAGTCTAGAGGTGGGACTCTTTTTATAGGATAAAAAAGGTAAATAAGATGATTGGGGAGGTGTGGAACTAGGAACTGCAGTGATGATCAGAAATGGCCTGAGTATAGGAGGCAGCATTTGAATCGATGACTGAAGGAAGCTAAGGGATTATAAAAGGCAGTGAGGAAAGACTTTATTCCAGGTATGGGAACAGCCAATGAAGAAGCATGGAGATAGATGATAGCATATGGTATATGAGGAGCAGCAAGTAGGACAGAATCTATGAAAGAGGGTCATGGACACCAAGGCCAGGGGTGTGTTTATCCCACGTTCTAGTTTACTAGGGACAAATACAATGAGAACAGAAGATTTGTGAAGGTACCTCATTTTATTGCAACAAATAAAAATAGTTTATATTTATATAGGCATTTTCAGGTCTACAAAAGACTTTAGAAACATTATTTCATTGGAGCTTCAAAATAATCTTGTGAGATAAGTGCTATTATAAGCTGCATTTTACAGATTAAAAAAAAACTTATTTAAAATAGATGAAGTGACAGACAATTAGGGTCATATCTTAAGATCTGAATGTTACCTTGGTGGTCATTGAATCCAACACTTTTCTTTCACACATGAGATCTCTAAGGTCAAAAAAGTCAACAATTTTGTCCAGGGTTACACATCTGGTACATGTCTGCTGTGGAATTTGAACTCATGTCTTTAGGACTTAGATTCAAGATTCTATCCCCTATAGCACACTGAGTTGTTCATTGTCAAACAGCTAGTATTTGAATTCAAGATTCAAACTCACATCTTCCTTACATCAAGACCAACTTTATCCATTTTGCTACCCTGGGTCTTATAAGGAACTGCCACTGATGAATATGAGAGGCAGAGAGATACAATTACTTGACTAAGACTACACAGGTACTAGGGCAAGTCAGGTAATCAAGTAATTATTTATTAAGCTGCTAGTATGTGCCAACCACTATGCTAAGGGCTGGAGATACAAAGGAAGGCAAAAGACCATCCCTGTTCTGAAGGAACTCACAGGCTAATGTGTTGACAACAGGCAAACAATTATTTACAAACTAGATATATAGGCTGTATTGGAGATAATCAATGGAGAGAAGGCACTAGCAATTAAAGGGAATCAATAATCCCTACCTCTGATAGAAAATAAGGTTTTAGCTACAACTTGAAAGAAGCAAAGGAAGCAGAATTGAGATGGAAACTGGTTTCTTGAATCTAAATCCATTGCTTTTCTTATCATCCTCAGCAATCATTTCATTGTTAAAAGTCATACTTCACCAATCCAAAACATTGATGTTTCTTGAGAACTGCCTTTCTTGTTTTTCTAGGATTTCATTCTCCTGATGGTTGAACTAAAGGATACATCGTTGATCTCAAAGATGTAGCAAGAAAAGGGAGAACTGCTTATTTTTTTGTATAATTTAACAAGAGGGGATAGAGAGCTTGCTGGGCCTCTGGGTGGCTGATCATGGTAGGGATGGGGAAGGAAAAGGCTGAAAAATAATCTCCAATCAAGTGAATGTGCATCTAGCAAGAAGCTCACAGTAGAGAGCTATTGAGTTTTCCTATTCCTATTCCTTATAACTTTATATTTTGCTAGGTAGTGATAGAGGTTGAATGCCTATTGATTGAGGATGGGGCAGGGTCAGAACTTTCTGAATATTAGGAATATGCTAGATTGACATGTATAACCAAGGAAAGCTATTAAATTTTTTCCTGCATAATTTTAAACATTATAGTGTTGACTTTCTGAAGTTGAGTGGACATGATCTTTACCCTGGAGGCAAAGGGAAAACTAGATTATCTCCTGAATTCTTTGAATCTGGGGTGGGTGAGAAATCTGGACATGTCTTATTGGGACTGATTCCCTTATTAAATGTCTTGACCTGCCACTCCTTTCTATTATGCATTTTATTGGGGGCATCTCTATTTATAAATTACTGAAATCTAGAATGGAAACAAATAGCTGTCCCGGGTTAATCCTGATCTATTCATTGTTGAATGGTATACATTTTTAATGTCCTTATTCAGTCTGGTATATAGAATTCACATAATATTTTTAAAAAAGAAAATCCTATTCTGTATTCAGAATAAATAGAAACCTCATGCATTATAAATAGACTGAATATACAATCTATCTAATTTTTTAAGCAAATGCACTGTTTGTTAGAAGGGCTGGATCAATATTGGACTAGGGTGGGAGAGAGAAAAAAAACATTTTCCATGAAGATAGCATTCCATGTATATTGAATAGGTTAGGGCCTATACACTGTGATTTGGGTGCTTCCAAAAGCTGTTTTCCCACACCTGCTTTGCTTGACACTACAAATGTGCGTTGTCAATGCTTGAAGATCCACATTAGGATTCATACATTTTACATATTTTTAAAAGTTCATTTTCAAATACCTTTCATTTCTCAATCACATTAATTTCTGAAGTTTGCATTCTTACCCTTGTCCCTACCCAGGGATCTGTCCATTATGAGAAAGAATAAAGAAAAACAACCAAAAGACTTCAGCAAAACTAGCTGACACGTCATGTCTGATAATATATAAATTTTTTCTGTATTCATAATCCTCTATCTCTTCAAAATGAAATTTCTTGTTTCTCCTTTGGACTTAAGCTTGGTCATTATAATTTCATCCTGTTTGTTATTTTTCTTCTTGTTCATCCGTTTATGTGTGCAGAGTCATTGTGCATATCTTCTTTCTGGTTTGGCTTACTTCCCTCTGCATGTTTTTCCAATTATTCATATACTTCTCTGAATTTTTCACATTCATTGTTACATGTGGTAAAGTAGTATTTCATTATATCTGCAAGAATTTTTAGTCATTCCCTGTTCAATGGGCTTCTTCTATCATCCTTTTAGGTCTTTGCTACCATCAAAATGATATACAAATTACAACTCCTTTAAAGAATCTGTTCATCATATAAAGGTGGCATTAATAGGAACTGATTCCTTTGTTTCACTAATTATGAGCTGCTGGGAGCAGCAGAAGCAAGGACTATGAGTGGATGAAGCTCAGGAGAGGAAATTTGTATTGAAACAGGATGAGGTCAACTAAAACAGATCCTAAAAAGAGAGCTGGTGAGTGTCGAAGACATCCATTCCCGGCTCGACAGTATCATGGATCAGTGGTACGAGTAGGGTTATGACTTTTCTCAGTCTGCAGTTCTTTGTTCTATTTCACTGTGACCTTTCCTCATTATCCCAATGACTATGTGGGAAAACCCCTAGAGTTAGATTCAAAAGACCTAGATTCGAATCTGGGCTAGATCTTGTCTTAACTGGACAATGTTGGACAAATCATTTAAACATTATGGGCCTCTATTTGTTCATCTATAAAACTGAGCTTAAAATAACTTCTCCGTCTACCTCAAGAAGAAGTGGAGACACGTAAGCGAGATATTCTCCAAGACCTCCATTTCCTTTAAGGCTCGTCTCATGTGCCAAATCACCAAAGATTTGGCCCTGTATGTTTTCCCAAATGACTTTGTATTTGCTTTGAAAAAAAGCCAATCAAATAGCCAACATCATTTTAAGTAAACCAAAAGATTGCATACCATGAAAATTTTCTGAGGTGAGAAAAGTAAAATCAATCAGGGGTATAAGCTAAGTGTGAAAAGCATGTGAAAAGCCCAGTTTCATCAATCAATATATCATAGATTTTATACAGCATGGGAATTATTTAATCTACTTAGAACCCTTTAAGAGTATTGAATGAAAGGAAATGGCTTGTCAGAAGAGGTATTGATATTACATGAAATAACTTGGTCATGAACTCTGGGTTACCAATAAATTAGCGAGCCAATTGGGAAGCTGAGGATGTCCAGGCCTGGCAGCTTAGCCACAGAAGAATCCTCCAGCTAAATTCCTGAGAAGGAACCACTTAGGAAAAAGGAGAAGAACCCTGGCTCGGATTTAGTTTTTGAGCTTCTCTACCACTCTCTGATCCATAGCCAAAAGAGGATCTTGTGAGCTTTGAAGCTTCTGGAGGATTTAGGATTTCCCATCAACATCCTTGGGCAGCTGGGTGGCACAATGGGTAGACAGCATGGTCTGAAGGCAGGAAGACTCATTTTCCTGAATCCAAATCTGGCCTTAGACATTCATTAGCTGGGTGATCCTGGGCAAGTCACTTAACCCCAGTTTGCCTTAGTTTCTCATCTGTGAAATAAGCTGGAGAAGGAAATGACAAACCATTCTATTATATTTGCCAAGAAAACCCCAAGTGGAGTGACAAAGAGTAAGAAGTGACTGATAAATGACTAAGCAATATTAGCTAATCAAGATCCTAGTAATGTCCCTGGAAGAGCTATTAACAGAATCTACATTGGGAATCAATGACGGATTAGACATGAAGAGCAAAAGCACCTGCAAAGTTTCAAGAAGCCCAGAAGAAAAGCTGCACCATACCTAAGACTGACTTCCTGAGTACCCCATGAAGGAGAGGAAAGCATTTCCAGGAAGCCAGAGCTGTGGGTAGCCTTTGCCCCATGTGTTCTCTGAACTTGAGCCCACTTCCCCCAGACTCTGGACTGCTTTTCGGGAGGATTCTTCTACAGGGTCTGTTCTGCCACTTTTGTAAAAGCCTGCTTAAAAACATGATCATCTACCAATTAACTAATAACTACTTAGAATCACACATTGGTGGGGACTGGTGAAATATAACAGTATAAATAGAAATACCCTTCTCCTAATATTTCAGGGATACTAATAGACTCCTGAGGGGAGAAATTGTAGTTTTCCTCCATTGATGTGAGTGGGGGTCAGCATAATAGCATTCCAATATATTTGTTTATTCTCCTCTAGTTTGAGAACTTTATATTATGTATGAAACACTTTGAAACTCTTCTAGCATCAAGTGGGGATTTAAAGGTAAAATCGTAGACATAAGTTTGTTAATCTCATGGTAAAGGAAAAAGTTTCCTAGTAAATACAAGTTTTCTTCTACTTCTGCCTGAAATTTTTCTTTGAACTAAATTTTATTTGAAGAATCAGGGAAAATAACTTGAACACCTCCTCAAGTCCTGCAGATGAGATTACTTATTGTATAATGCCAGGGTGGGATCTATATTTGGGTAAATTTTGTTTGACTCAGTCTTCTCAAATATGAGGTGTTACCAAATATCTCTAAGTTTCTGTTGGATATATGGTAACCCACCTGGATAATATACTGTAGATTCTGTTTTAAGAATCATATATTACAGAATTTGATGCACTTTAAAAAGATTCTGTACATTTAGAATAAATATCCAAATACAGTGTGTTTATAACTTGAATAAAATATTGTACACATCACATAATACTTGTTTCCTCAGCATTATGGCAAGCTAAAATATGAATGCTTAATTTTTTAAAAGTTTCTGATATAAAAGTAGCATGTGATATACTTATCTTCAAACATATTATGTGTATTAATATTTCTCCAGATCAGGGACTGATTTTCTTTCTATCTCTGTATTCTCAATGCCTAGCATTATGCCTGTAACAAAACAGAGGTGTTTAATAATTCTTTAGTGAATGGATATATGTGTGTGTGTATATATATATATATATATATATATATATATATATATATATATATATATATATATATATATATATATATATATATGCATATATATACCACATGAAAAAGCTAATTATAAATCATAACTTCCTATATAAATTAATTGGTAAGCTCTCATAGTGCATCTATTAGTTGCTAGGCACTAAAGATCGAGACAAAAATGGAATCAGTGTTCTCGCTCTGGGAAGTTACATTATAGACATGGTATTGCTATTTTCAGGTATAACAGACAGTCCCTGGATTTTTTATTAAAATGAGAGTGAATAATGATGAATTTCATCGCTATGGCAATATACAATCTTTGACTACATCATTAGAGATCATCCCACGTCTGCAAGAGCCTTTACCACATGTACCCTGCTGACACATCCCAACTTATTATTTGGTCTCTCAAGTCTGATAGAATTCTTAGGAATTAACCCAAGGCACCTATGCATGTGGAAGATGTCTTCCGGTGTTTGCTTGGTGAGTACACTTGGGTCCTGAAATGATTAAAATATAAATTCTCATTAGACTAGTGTTCATTGTATCACTAAAATGCTCTGCATTATCAAGCCACAACACTTTTGTTGAAGGCGAAGTTGTCATCAGACCAGCAGGATTTGGGATTGCAGTTTCATAGTATGAGATAAATGTAAAACCCCATGGCTCCCTCTTGGCATGGGTTGTATAAAGAATCAATTTTTATGTTTGGAAACTGCATTCATATCCATCCTATGTCTTAAGGCTGCTGCTGCAGGCTAGGCCTCTTGCAGATTGCAGAGCCAGCAGGAAGGAAGCATAGCAATTTTAATGTTCTCTATGATTTGGGTCAATTCCCTCTCTGTTTTAGCTATTCCTCGGGAGTCATTCCACATTTCAGAAGTGGCATTCTCAGCCTCTGGGGGACTATTTAGTATACCCAAGCAGTGGTTTAGAAAATAGTCCCTCAGGGGCTCCAGTGCATGGGTGGAGCCTGGGACCATGCCTCCCTCTCCTAGGGAGTAGTTCATGCAATGGGAGAAGCAAGCTTAACGTGTTTAGTGTGAGGCAAGAGCGTCATATTTAGCAAATATTTATTTAATGTGTCCTTCCCAGTTTCAGATCATCACACTACATCCCAGCCTTCTCCATGCCAAGCTGCCTGCGGATGCATCTTCCTCCTCTCTCAGGAACTGAAGATTCCACATGGCGATCTTGGGCTCTGCTTGGTGAGCCTACCACCTTTTCTTGCGCAGATGATTTCCATGCCATGCTGCCATGTGTGTCCCATCCCTCCTCCCATCTTGCTCTGCAAACACTAATGACTGTCGTCTCTAGCAAGGACATCCCAGTCTTTCCCCCTATTTCTTTGATCTCAATTCACTCTGACTTCTTCCTCCAAAAAAACCAGCCCTCACCCTCCCATCAGACAGTCTTTCTAATTAACATGTAAACTCCTTTCCAGGAGGAATTATTTCATCCAACAATTAGCACAGTGCTTGGCACATAGTAGTCACAACAAATTTTGCTTTAATTAATGGAGTCAAAATAGTCTTTTCCAGGCACTTTCTCCCAAATTTGTAATTAAGATTTTTTAATTGATTTGAATTTTTTTTAGTTAACAAAAATCAATGTTATTTTCACTCATACCTTCCTTCAATTAGAAAACTAAAGCGAAAACAAAATTCTCAAAACAAATTTACAAGGGGAAGCTAGGTGGCACAGTATATAGAGAACTGGTCCTGGAGTCAAGAGGACCTGAGTTCAAAGCTGGCTTCAGAGATTTGACACTTACTAGCTCTGTGACTTTGGGCAAGTCACTTAACCCCTATTGCCTTGCAAAAAAAAGAAAACAACACCACAAATTTATAGTCAGGCAAGACAAATTCCTTCAATGGTACCCATGTCTATCACAATATCAATATATTTACATCTTTTAAATTTATTATGTGTTATATATGTCTATGTGTACTCTCTACATGCACACACACATACACGCATGTTCACACACATTGGTGAACACAAAAACATATGAGTTCATGCCATACATCCACAATACATATATATGTTTATATATGTATATATATGTGTGTGTATATATACACATACATACATACATACCTACATAATATTTTATATATGTGTATATGTATATATATATGTGTGTGTGTGTGTATATACACATACATACATACATACCTACATAATATTTTATATATGTGTATATGTATATACATGCAGCTGCCAGGAGATGGTTACTACTTCATCATCCATCCACCTTCCTGAATTGTTGTTGGTTACTGCATTGATCAGAGTTCTTGATTGTGCGTTTACATCAATGAAGATGGCTCCCTGTTATAGACATTTTCACACTTCTTCAAATGGTCCCTGAACAAGGACTTTAATGCTGTTGAGGCTAAATTGTAGGCATAGATAGCCCAACATTTATTTTTTCTTTCCATTAGAGAGCTTAGACTCACTCTGTCTGGCTCCATTTGAAAGAATGAGAATCAGTGACTGGGTGAAAGTCAAAATTGGGCAGTCAGAGTGTAGTGGAAAGGGTAATTACATTAAGAGCCAATGGAACCAGGTGAGAATCCCAGCTCTCTTGCTTGCTATGGATGTGACTTCAGGCACATCAATGAACTTTGGGGCCTCAGTTTCTTCTTCTATAAAATTAGGGAGTTGGCCTAGATAGCCTCGAAGATCCACTGCAGCTTAGAGCTGTTAAAAATGGGATAAACTAGCTTTGTTAGGTAGAGAGTTCCCTGGCACTGGAGGTAGTCACCCATACAACAGGATTTTGGACCAATTAATGATAGTTAACATTTATGCAATAATTTAACATTGTCAATGAGATTTCAACAGAACCACACTACATGATAGGTCTTTGAAGTGTTGTGATTCCCTCTGTTAATAGGTGAGGGAAATGAGTATCAAGGAGCTGTATGGGTAGACAATGAGTTTGAAGCCAGGACTTCTGGACAGACCCAGATCATGTGGGTTCAAGTTCCATGGGTTTCTCAATATACTACATTGTATTTTTAATTATCTCTAAAATCATAGAATCAAAGAAGTCCAGCTGTGCAGAGATGCCTGGCAACCCACATCTCAAAAAAAATCCCTCTACAAAATTCCTGGCAAGTGGTCATCTAGCCTCAGCTTGAAAATAGTCAGTGAGGGGGAAGCCACTGTCTCCAAGGAAGCTCATTGCATTTTGAGACAACTGGAATGTTTAAGTGGTAAATATTAATTTTTTAAAATTCTATTTGCCTTCAAGTTTTAATATATCTGAAGAGTTTCCCTTTATAATTTCTTGAAATACAATACTATCTTCTTTATTTGTTAATGGGTTTCAGGTAATCACATGATTCTTAAATTACCTCCCCTTGATCTATTTTTTTTTCAGGTCAGTTATTTCTATGAGATATTTCACATCTATTTTTTTCAGTATTTTGACTTTTTTATTACTTTTAATTAAACTATTTTCAGTTCAAAATCCTCTTCTTCCTTCTTACCCCTCTCCCACCCATTGAGAAGGCAAAGCATTTGATACCAATTATCTAGATGAAGGCATGTGAAACATTTTCATATGAACTGTGTTGCAAAAGAAAAACAAAAAGAAAATAAAGCTAAAAGAAAATATGTTTCAATCCATTCTCAGAGTTTAGCGGTTCTCTTTCTGGAGGTGAATAGCTCTCCAAAATGGTTGGATAAGTTCATAGTATCACTGACAGTTCATTAGGGTTCTCATTTTTCCACATTCCCTACAGCATCAGTCAATGTTCTTTTCTATCATGTTAGCCAACCAGATAGTTGTGAGGTGGTATCTGAATTGTTTTAAGTGACATTCTATAATTATTAGTAATTAAGAGCATTTTTTGCATGTGACTATCGATAGTTTTGAGTACTTCTTTTGAAAACTGTTTGTAAGTTTCCATTTCCTCATTTGTAATTTAGAGAATGGTTCTTGTTTATTTTATACTTTTGTCTTAGTGTTGTATATATTTTTGAATTGAGACTTTTATCAGAGAAGTTTGCTGTAAAAAACATTTTTTCTAAGTTTGCTGGTTTCCTCCTAATTTTAACTGCCTTGGTTTGTTTGTGCAAACCCTTTTTAACTTCAAGTACTTCAAATTATCCATTTTACCTTTAAAGATTCTCTCTATCTCTTGTTTGGTCATGAACTGTTCCCTTATCCATAGATCTGACAGGTAATATTTTTCCATGTTCTCCTGATTTGCTTTTATAAGCCTTTATGTCTAAATCATGTATCTATTTTGAACTTATCTTGGTGTGTGGTGTGAGATGTTAGTCTATGCCTTATTCCTGTTACACTGATTTTCAGATTTCCTAGAAAATTTTGTGAAATAATGAGTTCTTGCCCTTGGATCATTGGGGTTATCAGACACTATTTACCGTGGTTACTTACTTCTGTATATGGTCTGCCTAATCTATTCCATTGCTCAACTGCTTCTTTTCTTATCAAGTACTGATTGTTTTCATAATTCCTTTTTGGTGTAGTTTGTATTTAGTACTGCTAGAGCACTTTCTTTTACTTTTAATTTTCATTGATTCCCTGATATTCTTGACATTTTATTTCTCCATATGGATTTTCATTTTTTTCTAGCTTTACAAAATAATTCTTTGGTACTTTGGTATAGAACTAAAAAAACTAAATGAATTTAGGTATAATTTTTTATCATATTGGCTTGGACTACCCATGAACAATTAATTTTTTACAAATTGTTAAGCTCCATCTTTATTTTTCTGAAAAATGTTTTGTGATTGTGTTGCAATTGTAATTGTGTCCCTGGGTTTGTTTTGGCAGGTAGACTCCCAAGTATTTTATAATGTCTGTATTTATTGTAAGAGGGCTTCTCTTTCTATCTCTTCCTGCTGGATTTTATTGGATAGCAACTGGAAATACTGATGACTTGTCTGGGTTTATTTTATATCTTTTGGGTAGGTGGTGCAGTGGATAGACTGCTGGGTCTGAAGTCAGGAAGACTCATCTTCCTGAGTTTCAATTTTGGTTCCAATACTTACTAGTTGTGTGTCTTTGGGCAAGTTACTTAACCTTGGTTGCCTCAGTACCTCATGTTTTTAAAAATAAACAGAAGGAAATGGTAAACTACTCCAATATCCTTGTCAAGAAAATCTTGAAGTGGTCCATGAAGAGTTAGGCATGACTGAAATGACTGGACATCGAAATTTTATATAATACAACTTTGCTAAAGTTCTTTATTGTTTACATTAGTTTTTTTTTTGGTTGATTCTCTAGGTATGTCATCATATCATTTATGAAAATTAATAGTTTTCTTTCCTCTTTGCCTATGGTATTCTTTTAATTATTTTTTCTTGTTATTTCTGTAGATAGCATTTTTAGTACAATATTGAATAATAGTGGTTAATATCCTTGCTTCACTGCTATTATTATTGGAAAGACTTTTAGTTTATCTCCATTACAAATAATATTGGCTCTTGTTTTTAAATAGATACTACTTATCATTTTGAGAAAAGATCTGTTTATTCTTATGCCTTCTAATGTATTTTTAAATAGGAAAGGATGTTGTATTTTGTCAAAAGCTTTTCTTGAATCTATGGATATAATCATAATTTTTGTTTTTATTATTGGTGTGGTTAATTATGCTTATGTTTTCCCTAATATTGAACCAACCCTGCATCCTTGCTATAAATCCAACATGTCATAGTGTTTGATCTTTGTGATTACATTGCTGCAATCTCCTTGCTAGTGTTTTATTTAAAATCTCTTCATTAATAGTCATTAGGGGGATTTTCCTATAGTTTTCTTTCTCTAGTTTTGCACTTGTTGGTTTTGATATCAAAACTCATATTTGTGTTATAGAAGGAATTTGCTAGGACTCCTTTGCCTATTTTCTTAACAGTTTATATAGTTTTGGGATTAGGTGATTTTTTTTAACATTTGGTAGAATTTGCACATAAATCCATTTGGGCTTGCAGTTATTTTCTTAGGGAGCAAATTTATGTATTGTTCAATTTGTTTTTCAAAATAGTGTTATTCTTTTTTAATGTGAACATTATATATGTATATGTATATATATATGTATATATATGTGTATATGTATATGTGTATATATATATATATATATACACATATATATATATATATATATATATATATATTTCCAAATTTTTGTCTATTTCATTTAGATTCACTTTTTATTGGCATTTAGTTAGGCAAAGTAGCTCCTAATAATTGCTTTTATTTAAAATCCATTCCTTGTACTTTCATTCTTTCAACTTTAGAGTCTGATAATTTTTTTTCACTGTTAGCCAATGCTTTATCAGTTTTATTTTTATTTAAAAAAACTACTAATTTTATTTGGTATTGCAGTGATTTTTTTTTACTTTTAATTTTATTGATTTCTCTTTTGATTTCAGCATTTTGTTTTGGGATTTGATTGGGATTTTAAATTTTTCTTTTTTTTATTTGCATGCCCAATTCAATGAAGTGATGATAATGTGATTAAAGATCTTTTCCTGCCCATTCAATAGGCTAGGTGGGACTGGCCTGATTAGAGATATACCTACACCTTTGTGATGCCAATCAGTAATTAATTTTGTGATTAATTTTGCTAAGTAGATACTAAGGCTCAGGCCCACACCCTTTTGCTGATTGGGCATGAAGCCATCTAGCCTTAAAAAGGGTATATATACCCAGATGGCACCCACTGAGAACTGAGAATTCAGAAGTCAGAAGTCAGAAAGGAGAATTCAGAATCCAGTCAAAGGAGGAGAAATAACTCCTAGATGACTGAGCTGCAGAAAGAGTATGGATCAGAAAATGGAAACCAGGGATTTGCAGAGACCAGAGAACTGAGCGGGGAGAGAACACAAGCAGATAGTCAGGATTCATGAGTTTTTATTGGGAGGCCCCAGCAGGGGGGGAAGGTTACAGGATGACTTGGTTCCTTGCCATAATACTTGTAATTTCCTTGTTACTACATTGAGGTGGGCTTACTGGTTTTGGAACATAATTACTGCTATATCAAATCAGAGTTATTGGTCTTGGGGTTGGATCTTCTGGTGTCTAAATAAATGTTACACTTCCTCTGCCTTCTACCTAGAGAGTTTTTCATACTTTGTGATTCCAAACCATATAGGCATGTTCATGGTCATCTTTGAGGTCATGAATCTTGCCTTACTGATACAAATGATCTGTTCTTTCTCCCTTTTATTGATGGAAACATTTAGAGTTATTAGTTTTCTTTTAAGTATAGTTGTGACTGCATTCCACAAAATTTTTATGTTGTTTGATTGTTGTCATTATATTTCATTAACTTATTGCTTATTTCTATGATTTGTTCTTTGACACACTCATTTTGAGAATTAGTTTATTTAGTTTCAAATTAATTTTTAATATATGCTTTTAACACCCTTTCTCAAATATAATTTAAAAAAATATGTTCCAAAATAGGTGTGTTTAATATTTCTTTGTCTGCACTGGTTTGTGAAGATTTTATTTCTCAATATGTGATATTTTTTGTGAAAGTATATAATAAAATACAGAAGCAGAGCTGTTTGTGCTCATTCATTCAACATTCTTCAAAGACGTACCACATACAACTTTTTTGTGAATTCTATTCATCTCAACTTTTTCCTTGCTTATTTTGCTTAGATTTATCTAGATGTGAAAAGAGCAAATAGAGTTTTCTTAATAGTATAGTTTTCATTTCCTCCTGTCCCTCATTTAACTTTTCTTTCAATAATTTAGATGTTATATAATTTTATGTGTATATGTTCAATATTGACATTACTTCATTATCTATGATTCTAGACTATCTCTTTGGTCTTATTTTTGCTTTTATTTTATCTAATTCCTGTTTACTATCCCTATAGTTTTACTTCAAATGAAGCATAATAGATTCTGCTCCAGCTTCTTATTTTAACTCTAAATATCTTTCTGTTTCAAAAGTTTCTTGTAAACAACAAAATGTTGGAGTCCAGATTCTAATCTGTTCTGCTATCTGCTTCCATTTTATGGGTGAAGCCAATCCCATTTATATTCACAATTATGAGAGCTAGCTGTAATTCATTCCATCATATTATTTTCCATTTTTCCTTCTCATCTTTAACCCTGTCCCTTTCTATTTTTTTTAGCTTTTGATCACTGCTACCCTTAATCTATTCTCCTTCATGCCACCTCCTCCTTTCTTTTCACCCCCTCAACTCCTGCTATTCTCTTAAGTGAAATAAAGAAATAAATTTCTATACCCAACTGCATATACATCATAAACACACACACACACACACACACACACACACACACACACACACACACAGTTCTCTCTTTGAAAAACTTCAGATAGCAATGAATTGCAAGCATTGTCTTCCTCCCTCTGCATTTTCTCCTCCACTGTAAAAATTCTTCCTTGTGGGCTTCTTTTATGTGAGATAATTTCACCCATTTTATCTCTACCTTTTTCCTTCTCCCACTATATTCCTCTCTCACTCCTTAATTTTATTGTTTTAGATATCATCCCTTCATATTCAACTCATCCTGTGCCCTCTGTCTATATATATGTATATTCTCTTCAACTTTCCTAATACTGAGAAAGGTCTCATGTATTACAAATATCATCTTTCCATGTAGGAATGCAAATAAAATAGTTCAACTTTAGTAAGTCCCTTATGATTTCTCTTTCTTGATTACCTTTTCATGCTTCTCTTGATTCTTGTGTTTGAAAGTCAAATTTTCTATTCAACAATGGTTTTATCATCAAGAATTATTGAAAGTCCTCTATTTCATTGAAAATCCATATTTTGCCCTGATGCATGATACTCAGTTTTGCTGGGTATGTGATTCTTGGTTTTAATCCTAGCTCCTTGACCTCTGGAATATCATATTTCAAGTCCTGCGATCCCTTAATGTAGAAGCTGCTAGATCTTGTGTTATCTTGATTGTGTTTCCACAATATGAAAATGGTTTCTTTCTGGCTGCTTGCAATATTTTCTCCTTGACCTGGGAACTCTGGAATTTGGTTACAATATTTGAAGGAGTTTTCTATTTGGGATCTTTTTCAAGAAGTGATCAGTGAATTCTTTCAATTTCTACTTTACCCTCTGGTTCTAGAATATCAGGTCAGTTTTCTTTGATAATTTCTTGAGAGATGATGTCTAGGTTGTTTTTTTGATCATGGCTTTCAGGTAGTCCAATAATTTTAACATTGTCTTTCCTGGATCTATTCTCCAGCTCAGTGTTTTCTCCAATCAGATATTTCACATTGTCTTTGATTTTTCATTCTTTTGGTCCTGCTTTATGAGTTCTTGATGTCTCATAAAGTAACTAGCTTCAACTTGCTCCATTCTAATTTTTAAGGCAATATTTTCTTCAGTGGTCTTTTGGACCTCCTTTTCCATTTGGCTACTTCTGCCTTTTAAGATATTCTTCTCCTCATTGGCTTTTTTGAGTTCTTCTGCAATTTGTTTTACTCTATTTTTAAGGTGTTATTTTCTTCAGTATTTTGGGGGGATTTCCTTTAGCAAGTTGTTGACTAGTTTTTCATGATTTTCTTGCATCGCTCTCATTTCTCTTCCCAATTTTTCCTCTACTTCTCTTACTTGATTTTCCAAATCCTTTCTGAGTTCTTCCATGGCCTAAGACCAATTCATATTTGTCTTGGAGGCTTTAGATGTAGGATCTTTGACTTTGTTGACTTCTGGCTGTATGTTTTGGTCTTCTTTGTCACCAAAGAAAGATTCTGTAGTCTGAGTCCTTTTACACTGCCTGCTCATTTTCCCAGACAATTACTTGACTTTTGAGGTCTTCGTCATGGTGTGACTGCTTCTAGAGTGGTCTGGAAGTGCTCTGTCATAAGATTCAGGGGTTTTGTGCTGGCTGCTGTTTTCCAAGCTGCTTCTATTCCGAGGTGGTATGATACTCCTCTCCTGACCTGTGAGTGTAAGCTCTCCTTTCTTCTGTGTAACCACCAGGAGGACTCCCTCTCCCCAGCTAAGAGAAGCTCTGCCACACTAGCACTTCTCCTCCCCCAAGGACCACCAACAAGGACTTTGACCCAGATCCAAGCAGGGCAAAGCAAGAGAACCCTGCCTTGCCACCAGTAAAGAGATCTCTGCACTCCTGCTCTTCTCAGTTGCCTGATTCCCCCCACCATCTGTGGTCCTGGAGCTCTGGAAGCAGCCCCTGCTCCTCCTGCCATGGCCACTGCAGCCCCCTCCACTGCACTGGGGCTGGGGCCAGACCACTCACTTCTCTTACATAGGGCCAACATTTTCCCACTGACCTGCTGCTTTGTCTTTGGCATCTGTGTGTTGAGAAATCTGGAAATTGCCACAGTTCAGATATGCAGGTCCCTGAGGCCTGCTCTGATCCATTTACTCCCAACCTTGAAACACTTGACAACTGTTAGAATATTATATCACACTGAGACTTTCTTTCACTGGGCTCATTATTTCCAGGTTCTTCCATTGATTCTCATATAGCATGAACTTAGCATCCTTCAGTATGGTGACTGCCTTTCTTCAGAAATTCTCCAGTTTCCTAAATGTTCTAGTTTCCATTCCTAAATGGTATTGCAAAAGACTTAATACAATCTCCAGTTGTGGTCTCATGACAACCTACTTTGCTATTCCTGCAATCTCTGCCTTTCTGTGTGTAGTCCAAGTTCATATTACCTTCTTTTAGTCTACCATATCACACTGTTGATTCATATCAAGCTTGTGGTACAGTAACCCCACCAAAAATATTGATTAAAATTGCTGCCTAACTATGCTTTCCTCATCTTGCCACCCTGCTGTCCACAAATGAAATATACTCCCATTTCATGCCCACACTTAGAATCTTAAACTTCTTTCAAGACTCAGGTGGCTCCTTTCTCCCAACACTTTTTTTGTTTCCTTTTTCTCCTTAAAGCATCTTCGATATCATTAACTTTCTACATACATACAAACTAGAGTTATTGACCAAGGAATTCCCTACCATCTTGGAGGGAGATTCTTAATATCTAAATGACCAGAAGCTAGTCCTTGAGATAAGACAATGCTCAATAAATATTTGTAGAATTGTTGAAATAAACTGTAACTACTCTTTGCATAGTGCTTGCTAAAAGAGCAATTCAATCACTATTTGTAAAATTAAGCAGTGTTACATTTAGAATGGTCTCTTTGCCATTGAGAACTGTTACCCAGAGCAACAATTCTTTCCCTCTTCCCACACAATCCCCCAAAATGGCCATTTATACAAATGTTATTGTGGGCATTTATAAAAATGGCCATAGCTTCTTTGCCCCCTAGGTCTTAAGAGTTAGATTGAGATTAAGATTTCACAAATCTTTATTTTAATCTTTTATGCTATGGATACATAGGAGGTATTTAATAACTGTGTGTTTATTCCATCTTAAGTTCTGAAAAGCCTTTTATAGGCCCAAACTGAAATTTTCCTTAAAACAACCTTGTGAAGACACTGCAACTTTCATATCTGTTTTCCAAGGGAAGAAAAGAAGTTAAATGATTTATCTATAGTTTCACAGCTCATGAGTGTCTGAGGCAGGATTAGAACCCAGGGTTGGTTTTTTGTTTGTCTGTCTGCTTTGTTTTTTATTGCCCCCAAGTCAGGCTTTACAGTCAATGTTCCATGCTGGCTATCATGCTTTTCCATGGTGATTTTATCTGCATAGAATGGGAGGTCAACATCATTTTAAAGTGTTAGGGGGATCAGACCTGATTTGCTTGGCTAGGGTCCAAGAATTATGGGGAATAAATAAGAAGGATACAGGTCAGTTTGTGAGGTAGCACTTATCTGAATAAGATATTTAAACACTCAAGCATCACTAGAAAGCTTCGTATTTTGAAACCCCAATTCCTGGGCCTCACCTAATACTAACAAAACTGTTGGTTCTGGTTTTAGCTCACTAGCTATGTAACCTATGAGGTAACCAAGTGGTGCATTGGGTGGTAGTCTAGATATGAAGCCAGAAACACTTGGGTTTAAGCTCTGCTTCAGATACAAGTTGGCTCTGTGGTGTTGGGCATATAATTTCACTTCTGCTAGTTCTGTTTCCATATCTTTGTAGCAACAATCTTGCTAGCAGCTGCTGTAGGGGTACAAGACCAATAACCCCAGCATACAGAAGGGGTGCTAACACAGGTTCTTTTCATTGGTTTTACTAAGGAAAGTAATGAGTGGGATGGTGAGGACCTCTCATGAAATCATGAAAGCCAAATCTCAGCCTTTCTGTAAATTGAATGGGATCAATGTGGCTCAGGGCTTCTGATTGACAGATAGGCCCAAGTCTTGAGTTACTGAGAAATCACCTGACTTATAGGAATCCAGAACTTAGAGTACCTGACCCACTTCCTCCCCACTACCATCTCAGCATGAGCCTTGCCAAATAAGGATAAAGATGTTTTTATGAGCTTGCACTGGCTACCTAGCACTTCCTTATTCCTGGGCTAGGTTTCTCACGAGATTGTGAGCCTGAACTCCACCAATGAGGGTGAAGTTCAGTGGTGGGAGGATGATGGAACATGCTAAGGTATATAATCATTCTTCACTTCTTGTACCATGCCTCTCCTACTAGCTCATTGCTGGTAGTGATGATGCCCTTTCTCACGAGATTGTAATAAAGAAGCTTTCTGTTTCTACTTTGAGAGACCGCTCACTCTTTTAATTAATTGCTGGTGGGGGGGGGTCTCACCCCATACAGTAACTTTAAAGGGTTAGCAATCTCACTTTAATCTAACATACAAATATCATTCACTTAGTTCAGGGGGAAAAGATCAGACCCCTGAACTTTAAGGCAAATACATACAGAAATTACAAACATCAACAGACAGACCTTGTCTGATCAAATCACAATACATAGTTACTAAAGAAGAACCAATGGGTCTGGGTTACAAGGCCAAGGGGCAGTTACAGCTTGCCCAGAGTCTCAACACTCCTTTCATGAATGAGCCCCGAAAGTCAAATGCTAATCTTCCCTCAATTGTATCCTATTTGGAGCCCTGAGGGCTCTGACCTCACCCAGGCCAGGTGTGTGAAAGTTCCCAATCCCCAGTATCACATCATACACAAGTCAATGACTCCTGATTGTCTTAATGAGAAGTATTCCAAGACAAAGACAGCAAAAAGGTTTCCCACCCACTCAAATGAAAGGAAGACTTGACAGTCTTAGCATCCCAAAAGGGAAGAACCTGAAAAGTCTGATTGCCTTAACAATCTTTAAAATAGAAGTAATACTTTCACCTATTTTCCAGGATTATTATGATGCTGAAATATTTGAGGAGCCCCTTACAAATCTTAAAGCTCTAAATAAATGGTAGTATCATCATCATCATCGTCTTCATCACCAATCAGACACTTAATTTGGGTACATGAGGCAAATAGATGCTCTCTAAGATCTTTTTAAGTTCAAAGATCTCACAGGACAGGACTTAAATGGGAAAAAAGTCATATTAATATATGGTTTTTGTATAAAGGTGACCCTGATTCTTGAAAGTTATGTCAACAGAATAAAAGCTCTGGCAGGTCCTGCTATAATGGAATTACTTTGGCAATCGTTTTGATGACAATTTCTCCCTTTCAACTACATACCCCCAAATTGAGGATTTCAGAGAAGGAAAGATTTTAATATGTCCCTTTGATGTGAATACATGGGCAGAACTGGGATCAGGACTACCTAAAATGGGATTAGAGTGCAGAAAAACACACTAGTGTGATTCTGAAAATGACTGTTAATTCTCTGGATTAAAAGATTTCTAAAATGTCCTCCTTTTCCAGAGTTCTATATTTTATGGTTTAATTGTAGTAAGTCATGGAAAGAGCATTGACTATAGAGTCAGAAGATCTGGGTTCAAGTTGTGGATCAGAGACTTACTCCTAGAATGACCTTAAACATGCCACTTAAGCCTCATTTTCTCCATTTAGATAATGGCAAGAATAATGTCTACATGCCCTAATGTATAGAGTTGCTGGATAGAAATTACCTTATACATTATAATATGCTATATATATGAGCTGTTATTAATATGATTTTACTTAATTAGGTATAGGGTAAATAATTATGCTACTCAAATTCAATCTAATGCAATAAATATTTGTTAAGTGCTTACTATGTACTAGGCACTGTGCTAAATGCTGGGGATACAATTAATAAAATTAAGGCTAGTCCTTGCCCTCAGGGAGCTTATAATTTAAAGGTAAAGGCAACACACTAAGAGAGACAGGCAAGTTGGAGGAGAATAGGGAGTTGACAGGACACCAGTGTTTACTCAGCCCAGGAACATCATTTTCTGTGGAGCTGAAACCAAGTAGGGCAATCGGTGCAAAATAGAACTGCTTGAGAATCCATCTTCCATCTTCTGCCCTCTACAAAGGAAAGCAGATCAGAGTGGAGAAGAGCCTCAGGAAAGTAGTGTCAATGAAGTTTCCAGTCAGTATCGTGATAGTGAGTTTAGGAGTAATGAGTTTCTTCTGAAGGGGACATCTTATTCCCTGAAGGTGAAACCAGGCAGAGCAGCAGAAGCAAAATGGAGTGAGATCTTTGACACAAGGAAATATTTCTCACATCCCTCTTCTTGGGAAGTTTTTGTGCATTGCTCTACCATACAGTTCCAAAAGAAGAAGCATCTAATGGAGTTGTCCTCCAAAACATCTGTCCTTTGACAATTGTGCTTTCAGAATTAGCCAATGATTCCAGAGCTGTCTTGCATTTGATTTAAACCCCTCAGGCACCTGTAACTGAGGTTGCTGAGTTAAACAGCTCCTGAGGTCTCTAGTAGGTCTACATCCAGGATACTACTATCCTATGAATCATGACATATCTACAGTATTTCTGCCAATGGACAATCTACTAGATGTGTAGGTAGGGGAAAGGATTACTTGGCAAAGATGCCAGAATACTTTGCCATTGCCTTTTCCAGCTCATTTTAAAGTTGAGCTACTAGGGCAAGCAGGGTTAAATAAATTGCCTGGGGTCACACAGCTAGGAAGTGTCTGAGACAGGATTTTGAACTCAGGTCTTCCTGGCTCCAGGCCCAGTGCTCTATCCACTGAGCCACCTAGCTGCCCCTAACTTCACCATTAGATATCTACCTTCTCGTTGGGATCAGAAATGACACAAATGGATATTTTTTTAATTTTAATAAATTTATTTAGTTTTAGTTTTAACATTCACTTTTATAAGATTTTGAATTCTAAATTTTCCCCTCTCTCACCTTCCCCTCCTCAATACAACATGTAATCTGATATAGGCTATATATGTACAATCATATAAACATATTTCTACATTAGTCATGTGAAAGAAGAATCAGAATAAAAGGAAAAAAAATCACAAGAGAAAAAGAGAGAAAATAGCATGCTTCAATCTTGATTCAGACTCAGTTCTTTCTCTAGATGTGGCTAGCTTTGTCTTAGATCATTGCATTGCTGAGAAAAGCTAAGTCTAGCAAAGTTGCTCATCACACTCTGTTGCTGTTACTGTTTACAATGTTCTCCTGGTTCTTCTCACTCCACTCAGCATCAGTGCATGTAAGTGTTTCTGGGTTTTTCTGAAATCCACCCGCTCATCATTTCTTAAGGAACAATACTATTCCATTGCATTCGTATACCGCAACTTGTTCAGTCATTCCCCAATTGATGGACATCCCCTCAATTTCCAATTCTTTGCTACCACAAAAAGAGCTGCTATAAATATTTTTACACATGTGGGCCCTTTCCCCTTTTTTATGATCTCTTTAGGATACAGACCTAGAAGTGCCATTGCAGAATCGAAGGGTATGCACAGTTTTATAGCCTTTTGGGTATAGTTCCAAATTGCTCTCCAGAATGGTTGGATCAGTTCACAACTCCACCAACAGTGCATGCGTCTTCCAATTTTCCCACATCTTCTCCAGCATTTATCATTTTCCTGTTTTGTCATGTTAGCCAATCTGATAAGTGTGATGTGGTACCTCAGAGTTGTTTTAATTTGCATTTCTCTAATCAATATTGATTTAGAGCATTTTTCACATGAATATAGATAGTTTTAATTTCTTCATCTGAAAACTACCTGTGCATATGCTTTGAGTATTTATCAGTTGGGGAAGGGATTATTTTTTAAATATGCAAATTCAATCTTTAACTAGTGAGGGTCCCGGATTTCTCTAACACTATGTAACATAATCAAGGCTTTAGATTCAAAGGGGAAACAACAAGCATTGAACAGAGAGTCTTACCTAAAAGGAGGAAGGGTTCTACAGGCAGGGGACCTCAGATCATTAGACCTGTAGCCAAGAAGACCTGAGCTAAAGTCCTGTCTCAGACACTAGATATGTAACCCAAAGCAAGTCACTTAATATCACTGGGTATCATGGAGACTCCGAGCAAACACAGGAGAGTTTCCTCCTCCTTAAAATGAGGAGTTGGATTCAATGGACTGGAAGTTCCCCTTTCGCTTGAAATCCATAATTTTATAATGCTAAACCTATGCTTAGAACTCCAAAGCTGGTCAAAAACCACTGGGTGTGTGAAAGGAGGCATGGAGAAAGGTGATGTCTACATTTTTCTTCTGAGAAAGGGGAAAGTAAAATAGGTAATGTCTAATGGCTCACTTGGCTTCTATAAACTGCTCATCTTATCAACTCTCCAAGGAGTTATTCCAAACTACTGTGACCAGTGTGGCTGAGCAGTCCTTGTCAAGGTTGACCATAATAGCTTTAATAAGTGGGGCATGGGTTTTTCCCCCTCCTGTCTTTTGGGAGTGCATGAGAATACAGAGGAGACCTTTTCTCCCTACAAAAAGATGATTTCCTGCAGGAGCTCCCTTACCCTGTATGCACAACAAGTCAATCCTCCCTAAGCCTCTCTCTAAAGGAAAAGTCTGCTGAGACTGTAGTGGTAAAGTGGGATTTAATGCAATAGAAGCTGAAACTTTCCTGTCAATAGAAACAAATTTAATTTTCCAAAAAGTAAAGTTTGATTCCCCTTCCAGTGTCTTCACCTAAGGGATGCCTTCGAGCATCTGACTTGTCTGCGCACAGCCAAATTGTCTTGAAGTATTTCTCAGCTATCCTAGGCTATCACACATTTTCTGTATTCTGTCAGAGCCTATAATCTCATGAACTACCCAGCTTCCTTTTCTTCTCACAATTGTACAGATATTGACATTGAGAAGGATTGTAAAAGGACCCTGCTCTGGAAGATGTGTTTATTGAAAGGATTGCTTTGAGATATGTAGAACCAAAGAATCACAGAACTGTACATGTGAAAGGACATCAGAAACCATCTCATCTAGCACATTTCTGAACAGTACCATACATCCACAAGATAGTAATCCAGCCTCTGCTTGAAGGCTTTCTGTGAAAAGGAATCCACTGTTACCTAAGGCAACTCATTCCACCTGGGGACAGTTCCAATTGCCAAGAAGCTTTTATTGTATTTTTTGATGATGCTTTTTGGTTTTGCTCCTTTTTGTTTTGTTTAATTTTTCTTTACCTAGGGCATAATTTTGCCTCTTTGCAACTGTCACCCATTGCTTCTGCAACATGGGCCCAATCTGAGCATGTATAAATCTCTCTTCCACTAGACATCCCTTCAGATAGTCAAAGGCCCCTTTCTTGCCCCCTTCAGTCTTCTCTCCAGGCTTGTAAGAAACTCAAGTCACCACTCTGGTTGCCCTTCTTTGGATGCTCTCCAGGTTATCGATATCCTTCTTAACTATGGTTTCAAGATAGGGGACTAGATGTATGATTTCTTTGGGATAGCATGAGAAATATCCCTCTATCAAGTCAAAATATCACCTTTTGTGCAACTGATAGTCTTAGAGAACTTCCTAGGACACAGAGAGAATTAGAGACATTTAGAATCACTCAGCCAGCATACATCAAAGGCAGGGGTACGTCTTCCTGACTCTAAGGCTAGCTGTCTATTCACTTCTCCATGTGGCATGCAAAATGGCACACAGTTAGTCTGATAAGTACTTCCCAGTCATCTTCTTGGAAATTATATTGATTTTTATGTGGTCTTAAAATGTGTTAGGAAAGCCTACAAGTGAGCCTGTTAGTCAACAAGCATTTATTAGGCACTATGTGGCAAGCACTGGGGATACAAAGAAAAGTTAATAATCTCTACCCTCGAGGACCTCACCTTCTAAAGGGGAAGCCAACATGCAAATAATCAGCCACGTAGAAGATATATCTATAGATGTAAATATCATATCATATCATATCTATCTATCTATCTATCTATCTATATATATGTGTGTGTGTGTGTGTGTGTGTGTGTGTGTGTGTGTGTGGGTGTGTACATATATGGATATATAGGAGGAAAGGGGAAGGGGAGAGAAAGAGAGATAGAGAGAGAGTGAGTGAGAGAGAGAGACTGCCCAATTGTGCATTGAAGACAAAAAAGGAGAGAAACTAAACCATTGCAGTGATGCCTGACCTTATTTGGAGAAAGGTGCTAGAATGTTCCAAGTGGCTCACCAGTCAGAGAAAGTGGAAGAACTTTATCCTGACTCTGGCTCACTACCTATACAATTATTGTTTGTTGTCCTTTTGTTCTCAATGAGGTCCCAAATGACACCAATCAATGTCCAAATGGCATTATGGCTGATGGTGACATTGTGGTGATTGACAAGTGGCTGATTAAACCAATACAAGCTTGGAAGGCTCTACCACAGGTCAGGCATAAATAGTCTATATGATCATTTGAATGGAGATGTCTCTAAATTTTCTCATCTCCCATTTTGACAAGTCTGTTTTATTCATGGTGCATAACACCTTCTTTGATGAGGGCATGGCATGCTGGGCAGTCCTTTGCAGTTGGCTCCTATGTCACACAAGCAATTCTAATGTTCTTCAGAGAGACCTTGAGTGTCCTTGCATCACTTCCTCTTATCTCCATGTGAATGCTAGCCTTATGTGATTTCTCCGTAAAATAGTCTCTTAGGCAGATGTCTGTTTGACATTTAACAATGTGTCCAGCCTATTGGAATTGCTCTCTGTAGTAGAGTTAGGATGCATGGCAGTTTAGCTTGAGAAAGGGCTTCAGTGTCTGGTACCTTATCCAGCCAGGTGGTCTTCAGAATCTTTCTAAGCCAATTCAATGAATGCAATTCATTTTCCTATTGTGGTACTGGTACAGTGTCCAGGTTTCACAGACATAGAACAATGAAGTTAGCATAATGGCTCAGTTTTGTAGGCAGTCTAACAACTCTTCTCTCCTATACTTTCCTTTGGAGCCTCCCAAACACTGAGCTCCTCTGATAATACATCTGTCAACCTCACAATCTGTGTGTGTATCCCTGGAAAGCACACTGCCAAGGTGAGTAAATTTATCCACAGCATTCAATATTTTTCACTGTGGTGAATTCTTCTCCTCCCTGTATGAAGTATCAGTCAAATGGAAAAGCGCCCATCTGTGGAATGTGAGAATTGAGCAGACTAAGTGATTGTGTAAATCTGGGAGTGAGTTAAGGGATTTCAGAAAGGCATGTTCCCAACCCTAATAACTCCATTCAATTGTCCTCTGATGGTGGAGATTCTTTAATCAGAGGGAAATACCCTCTATAATACCCTGTGAGATATGGCTTCAAAGCAGAAATTCTCCTGGGAGAAGCAAAATGTGGAGCTAAAGAGGTCAATGAAGTGTAGTCAAGTCAACATTTATTAAGCACTTACTGTATGTTGAGAAGTGTGCTAATTTCTGGGAACTCAAAATGATCATGTGATGGAACCAGAACATGTTTGGAGTCCCATCTTTTCCATTTTCTAGCTGTATGAGTTGGGGGACAGACACACACTCTCTGAATCTCAGCTTTCTCATGTATTAAAAAAGATGTCTCAGTAAAACACATTCCTTTACCTATCTCCCAGCTTGTTGTGAAGATAAAAGATCTTGGAACTTTGATGTGGATTTAATTCAAAATCCAAACTCTTCTTTACATGGGCTTTAGTGTTATGATAACTGACAAGACAACTTCTTCAGAGTAGGTATTGGAAGAGGAGTGGGCCATGGAAATCTGAAGCTAAGTAGAGAAAACGGTTAGGGGAATGACATGAAGTATAGTACAGGTGTGGAAGTCTAAGTATACTGAAAAAGAAATCTGCTGAGGTCTGACCCTATCGTCTGAAAGGAGGATGGAGGAGGGTGGTGAGATACCTGAGGCAGGAAGAACCACCAGCAGGCTATTGAGATGGTCTAGTTGTGAGGTTATGAGGGTCTGCACCAGGGAGAGGGCAGGGTCATGGTGGTCGTGGCACTATCCTATGAAGGTAGAGCTATACAGTATACAGCCTGGAAAGTCCCACATGCAGGCCCTATTGTCCCTTGGCTGGATGTCCTTTGCCCTGAATCTCACACATTTACTTACTAAACATTGGATCTGGAGGGGAACTCAAAGTCCATTTGTTCCAGCATCCTTATTTTGCAGATACCTAAAGGTGGTACTTAAAGACAGTTATCATACCCATCTCCTCTTAATTTTCTTTAGGACAAACACCACCAGTTCATTTAACTAAGCCTCATGTGGCATGGACTCATGGCATCACGCTGGTTTCCCACCCCTGGATGCTTTCCAGATTATTAACATCCTTCCCAAGTGTGGCATCAATATAAAGCACTAGTCCTAACAGGAAACTAAGGCCCAGATGCTTATTTGTATTTTTGCCTAAAGCCTCTATTTAGCATTTACCCCTCACCTCAGAGCAAGTCCTTTGTTCATCTGATCGTCACAACAGTGCTGAGAGGTATCATTCCCATTTTACAGATGAGGAAACGGAGGCAAAGGTGAAGTGACTTGCCTAAAATCACATAGATAATAAGTATCTGAGTCCAGATTTGAATCAGGTCATCCTGACAATGTGTTAAATTTTGGGGTCACCAAGGGAATGGAGATTCATTGCAAAGTCCCCCTTGCTGATCTGGTGCAACAGATTGGAGATCAGTCTTTGAAATATCCCATCAGCAGGGCCGGCCAGCATAGGCTGGCAGTCATTGATGAAGCACGGCCCTCCAGGGGCACCACAGATGGATCTGTTCTCAGCTTCCACCTTTCCTTGGAAGCATGGTGAAGAAAAGCAGGGTTGCTAGAGTGGGACATTGAGGATTCATCATGGACTGCCTCCCCTCCTTGGAGACACTGAACACATGTGATTTGATATAGCTTGTAACAAGGACTTGATGAGGCATGCCTCACTGTTTGTGTTGGCCCAAGAGAGGGTATATATTATGGCTGGATGCTGGGGGAAGGGGGCGTTAGAGGTGGGGCCAGCTGGTTTATGAACTACATACTATGGACTTGATGAGATATCTTCAGGGTAATCATCCAAATCCAATTCTAGGCATTTCTCCTCCAGGTCATATATCTTTGGCATTTGCTGCCAGCAAGAAAAGGTGGCTGTCTGGTGAGAAGGGAGACAGAATTGTTTTATCTCTGCCAAGGCCAGCTTTGCACAAAGGCAGTGTAAACTGGATCCTAGTTTATGGGGCAGATAGGTGGCCCAGTAGATAGAGCTCTGGGCCTCAAGTTGGGAAGACTTGAGTTCAAATTCAGATGCTTACTAGCTGAGTGACTCTGGGAAAGTCAAAACTTTTATTCGCCATAATCTCTTGACCTGTAAAATGGAGTTAATGATAGAACCTTCCTCCCAGGATTGTTGTGAGGAATAAATGAAATAATATGTGTAAAGCACATGGCACATATTAATTACTATACACATCTAAACTATTATTTGGTGATATGATCTGAGGACCATTGCTGCAAAACTCCTTCTCCTTCTCACCTTCCTCCACTTCTTTGGCCAAAATTGAAGCAATTCCTTGTTAAAATGAAAACAACCTTGCAAAAGGGGCAAATGGGGGGCCATTAATTGGCATGATAGTCTTAGTGTGTAAGCAAAGAAACGAGCTTGAAATTCAGGATGTTGCGGTTTTATGCTGTGTCTCCGTGACATACTATAGACAAGTGGACCTCTCAGTGCCCTAAGCAATGCTCTAACATGATAAACTTCAGTATGGAGAGTTGTTGGTCTGTCTTGGTGAAGCAAGATTCCCCATCTTGTTCTAATGAAGTCACAGGTCACAACCAAAAATAATCTGTCTATCTATCTATCCATCACACATACATGTGCACGTGCATGTGTGTGTGTGTGTGTGTGTGTGTGTGTGTGTGTGTGTGTGTGTAATATACAATTTAGTTGCCAGAGTGCTGATTTTGGAGTCAATCAATCTCCAATCATTTATCAAGAACCTACTATGTGCCAGGTTCTAGTGATACAAAAATGACAAACTCTATCATCAGGGAGCTTGTACTCTTCCGTGAGGGAAATAATATCTCCATATATTGGGGCAGCTAGGGGGGCACCATGTATAAAGTGCTGGGCCTGGAGTCAGGATGACCTCATTTCAAATCTGGACTCAGACACATATTGGCGGTGTGATTTTCGGCAAGTCACTTGATCTTTGCCTCAGTTTCCTCATCTGTAAAATGGGAATAATGCTAGCACCTACCTTTCAGGGTTGTTGTGAGGATCAGATGAACAAAGGACTTGCTCTTAGGTGAGAAGATTCAGAAGGGGGACTGGTGGCTTGCGTAGAGGAGGAAGGAGGGAGAGAAGAGAAGTATTGGGATATAAAGTTAAGCATGGTTTTTTGGAGACAACCCCTCTCCCCTATTGCCTGTTTTGGGACCCATCTTCCCATACTCTGATTGGTTGATCACACACCCCTTCAGGACAGACTATGTTCTCCTTGGGGACAAACCGGGGTTTCCCAAGAGGCTACAGTCTCCACTTGGTGGACAATTGGACTAGCTAGGTGATCCTCAAGTTCCTCTCTAATAGTGTGCATAGGGAATCAACCAACCAATTAACAAACATTTATTAAACATGTGCTATGTGCTGGGTACTATACTAAGCACTGGAAAGACAAAAAGTGCAACAATTTCTGCCATCAAGGACATTTCATTTTATTAGGGGAGACAACATGTGCACATGGGTGAATGCAAAACATAGACAGGAAAATGATGGAGATGAATCAAAGGCAATGTGTTTTTGCTGTGCATGCCACTTGGGACCAGGCAGACGTGTAAGAGTGCAAGGAAATTAAGTTTGTATTCTGGCTCTGGCTGCAGTTTCTTTCTTGCCAACATTAAATGCTTTTGGTGTTTTCATTCACGTTTATGGTTTCCTGTATTGGCACACTGGGGATATTCACAGTGAAAGGTACTATTGGAATTTTGTAATGAAGTCAATTTAGCAGGAGTAAATATGTTGGCATCTTTGCTTCAGGAACAGAGTATGGCTGGAGCAAACATGGAGCCATGTCACTGGAAGTATGATATAGTTGGAAGGGCAATGGACTTGGTATGAACAGGATACGGCATCAGTGCCTGGCTTTAAACCTTGCTAGCTGTGTGACCATAGACAAATCACTTAACCTCACCAAACCTCCGTTTCCTCATCAGTAAAATGGAGATAACTCTGGCTGAAGGGCCAAGCTCGCAGGATTGTTGGCATGTTCAAGTGAAGCAATGAATTTTGAGTGCTTTAAAAAAAATTTCCCCATTATGTTACAGTCAACGATATCATTTCTCCTTATGATATTTACAATCTGCAAGACACTAAATAAAATGCTGAGTTTCTCTCAGACTCAATTTTCTCATCTGCATAATGGGGTTAATACTGTAATACCCACTGCACAGAGTTGGTGTGAATCTGAAAAGATAGAATGTAAAGTGCTTTGTAGGTGTTAAAGTGCTTTCTGAATGTCAGGAATTCATTTTTTTCCAAAAACAGACAAAAAAGCAAATGTTGGCTATGTGCTTACTCCCCATTCCTGTGTTGAAAGTCTTGAGTCATTTCTGTAAAATTTTCTAAAGGGATTAACATGCATGTCTTATGAGAAAGGAAACATAAAAAAACAACCCTTTTGCTCCTTCTATCTTTTTTATGAGCTATCCATGTCTTGCTAATGTAATATAAGCCACCTGAGGACAGGTTTATTGTTATCTTATTTTATTTATATCTCCCTCAGTGCCCAGCAGAATATTTTCTCCAATTGCTTACTTAAGTACTGATATGCCTAATTCCGGCTATCAGCTGGACCTGGGATAATCAATGGAGGATTCATGAAGGATACAGAGTTTCATGCAATCACACACTTGTATAGTTTGAAGGGAACTCATCGGACACATAATCCAACCCATATCAGACAGAGAATTCTCATGACGATATTTCAAATGTGTGGTCATCTGTTCTGTGCTAAAAGATCTCCAGTGAGGAAGAACTCACTACCTTTGAAGGCAGTACATTCAAAATTCAGATAGCAAACGTTACTGGGATTTTTTTTTACCTCTTATCCCATCTATGTCAGGCCAAATTCATGACTCTTTCCAGTTCATACCCATTC
The DNA here is from genome assembly GCF_011100635.1 of Trichosurus vulpecula. Classification (NCBI taxonomy): domain Eukaryota; kingdom Metazoa; phylum Chordata; class Mammalia; order Diprotodontia; family Phalangeridae; genus Trichosurus; species Trichosurus vulpecula. Next base: position 443,359,937 of record NC_050575.1, on the reverse strand, counting down.
CAATTTCTTCTTCCTTCATCCAAACAGAATAAGCTTTGTCCATCCTTTACATGGCTATCTTTCACCTTTATGTACCACCAAGACTTCTCAAAGCTAACTATACCTGTTCCCTTGTATTGATTTTCACATGGTATGAATTTGGGGTTCTTCATCATTACTATTTACACATTCATGGACATTATCGGAATAATAATGATAACGACAATAAAATAATGATGATGGTGATAGGAGCTAAGATTTATATAGTGCCAAGAATTATGCTAAGAGTTACATTTAGTATCTCATTTATTCCTCACAACAATCCTGGGTAGTAGATGCTATTATTAGCCCCATTTCACAGATGAGGAAACAGACAAACAGAGGATCAGTGACTTGCTCAGGGTCATAAACCTAAGAAGTGTCAGAGACTGGATTTGAATTCAAGTCTTCCTGACTCTAGGCTCTACATTCTGTCCACTGTGCTACCCAGATGCCTAATAATAATAATAATTAGTCTAGTATTTCTACACTATTTCAAGGTTTACAAAGCTTTTTATAGATACTATCTCATTTTTTTTCCTCACAGCAACTTTTGGTGATAGAGGCTATTTTATCTCCATTTTAGAGAAGAGGAAATTGAGGATGATGTTAAATGACTTTCCCAGAGTCACTCAGCTAGTAAAGGTCTGAACCTGGAGTTGAACTTAGGTCTTCCTGATTCCAGATCCAGCAATCTATCCGCCAAGCTATCTAGCTGTCCTCCATAAATGGTAGCACCTGGAATTGAACTGAATGTTCCATATGTGTTCTGACACAAGTGTGGCAGGATTATTATCCCTCTGTTTCTGGAAGCTGCACCTACTTTAGCATAGTCCAAGAAATACTATATTAGCTTTATTAATTGCAGTCTTATTACCATGCTGTATATTGAATTTCTAGATGACAATGCTTTTTAGAAATTTTTTCATGCAAAAAATGATTCTTGTTTTCTAAGTAATTAAATAGTAACTAGATGGCCCCACCATCTAGTGCTTATGAAGTTAAATTTTGGAAACCATATTAAATTCTACATTTATTAAAATTATATTTCATCCTATTTAAATCCAATATTTTACTCTGCCAAAATATTTTTAGATCATGATTCTTTAATATCGTGAATTAGTCATTTCTCTCCCCGAACTTTGTGACATCTTTAATTTTAACATGTATGCCATCTACAGCTTCATTATAGCAAGAGAAGACTTGAAGAATATTACATTTTTTATGATCATTTAAATGAAGACAAAAGAGATCCTTCCAAATGCTTAACCAAAACCAGAAAAGTTTAAATCAGTTAGTCATATCAATACTACCTGTTCTATTAGTTGAGGTTGAAAATAAAATATATTGGGGGCGGGGCAGAGCCAAGATGGTGGCTGGAAAGGAGGGACCTGGGTGATCTTCCCCCACCCAGGTCCCTCCAAACACCTATAAAAAATGGGTCTGAACAAATTCTAGAACTGCAGAACCCATGAGATAGCAGAGGGAAGCAGGGCTCCAGCCCAGGACAGCCTGGATGGTCTCTGGGTGAGGTCTATCTAACACGGAGCTGGGAGCTGGGAGCAGAGCAGAGACCAGCATGAGCGGCTTGGACCAACCAGACCAGGGGCTGGGCAGAGTGGGCCCTAGTGCCCTCAATCATTGAGCTGTGGCTGTTACCAGACTTCTCAACCCACAAACACCAAAGACAGTGGAGAAGGTTAGTGGGAAAAGCTGCGGGTGTGGAAGGAGTGTGAGGTTCGGCCACCACCCCCAGGGCAGTGGAGGTGGGGAAGCTACAGCTGCTGTTTCTTCCAGCCCCAGGCCCACCTGGTGGGAAAAATTAACTGGTGGATCAGGGCAGGAGTGCACAGTCTGCTGAAGATCTAAGCCCAGTCCAGGTTGGGGGTTCTTGGGGAAGGAGGAGTGCTGGTGCAGCAGAGCTGGTGCATCCCCCCCAAACGTGGAACATAGAACTCTTTAGTCTACAAGCAGTCATACCCCACTGAAAAACTCAAGGGTCAAGTTAGTTGGTTGGGAATATGGCCAGGCAGTGAAAACACACCCAGATTCAGTGTCAGACTTTGGATTCTTTCTTTGGTGACAAAGAAGACCAAAACATACAGCCTAAAGAAGTCAACAAAGTGCAAGAGCATACACCAAAAGCCTCCAAGAAAAACATGAAGTGGTCTCAGGCCATGGAAAAGCTCAAAAAGGATTTGGAAAAGCAAGTTAGAGAAGTAGAGGAACAATTGGAAAGAGAAATGAGAAGGATGTGAGAAAACCATGATAAACAAGTCAATGACTTGCTAAAGGAGACCCAAAAAAATACTGAAAAATACACTGAAGAAAACAACACCTTAAAAAATAGACTAACTCACATGGCAAAAGAGCTCCAAAAAGCCAGTGAGGAGAAGAATGCCTTGAAAGGCAGAATTAACCAAATGGAAAAGGAAGTCCAACGGACCACTGAAGAAAATACTACCTTAAAAATTAGATTGGAGCAAGTGGAAGCTAGTGACTTTATGAGAAATCAAGATATTATAAAACAGAACAAAAAGAATGAAAAAATGGAAGACAATGTGAAATATCTCCTTGGAAAAACCACTGACCTGGAAAATAGATCCAGGAGAGATAATTTAAAAACTATTGGACTACCTGAAAGCCATGATCAAAAAAAAGAGTCTAGATATCATCTTTCAAGAAATTATCAAGCAGAACTGCCCTGATATTCTAGAGCCACAGGGTAAAATAGAAATTGAAAGAATCCACCTATCGCCTCCTCAAATATATCCCCCCAAAAAATCCCCTAGGAATATTGTCGCCAAATTTCAGAGCTCTCAGATTAAGGAGAAAATGCTGCAAGCAGCCAGAAAGAAACAATTTGAGTATTGTGGAAGCACAATCAGAATAATCCAAGATCTGGCAGCTTCTACATTAAGAGATCGAAGGGCTTGGAATACGACATTCCGGAGGTCAATGGAGCTAGGACTAAAACCTAGAATCACCTACCCAGCAAAACTGAGTATCATGATCCAAGGCAAAATACGGATTTTTCAGTAAAATAGAGGACTTTCAAGCTTTCTCAGTGAAAAGACCAGAGCTGAATAGAAAATTTGACTTTCAAACACAAGAATCAAGAGAAGCATGAAAAGGTAAACAAGAAAGAGAAATCATAAGGGACTTACTAAAGTTGAACTGTTTTGTTTACATTCTTACATGGAAAGATGATGTGTATGATTCCTGAGCATGAGACCTCAATATCATAGTAGCTGAAAGGAATATGCATATATATATATATATATATGTAAGTGAATATATATATATTCTATATATATATATATATACATATATATATATGTAAGTGAATGTGCATGCATATGTGTATATATCTGTGTGTGTGTGTGTGTGTGTGTGTGTGTGTGTATATATATATAGAGAGAGAGAGAGAGACAGAGAGAGAGAGAGAGAGAGAGAGAGAGAGAGAGAGAGAGAGAGCAGGCACAGGGTGAGTTGAAGATGAAGGGAAGATATCTAAAAGAAATAAAAGCAAATTAAGGGATGAGAGAGGAATATATTGAGATAGGGAGATAGGGAGAGATAGAATGGGCTGGATTATCTTGCATAAGGGTGGCAAGAGGAAGCAGTTCTGTGGGAGGAAGGGAGAGAGCAGGTGAGGGGGGAATGAGTGAATCTTGCTCTCATCAAATTTGGCCTGAGGAGGGAATACCATATGTACTCAATTGGGTATCTTATCCCACAGGAAAGAAGAGGGAAGAAGACAAAAAAAATGGGGGGATAATGGACTTGAGGGCATATGGGGGTGGAGGTAATCAAAAACAAACACTTTGGAAAGGGGACAGGGTCAAGGGAGAAAATTCAATAAAGGGGGATGGGTTGGGAAGCAGCAAAATATAGTTATTCTTTCACAACATGAGTATTGTGGAAGGGTTATACATAATGATACACACGTGGCCTATGTTGAATTGCTTGACTTCTTAGGGAGGGTGGGTGGGAAGGGAAGATGGGACAGAATTTGGAACTCAAAGTTTTAAAAACAAATGTTCAAAAACAAAAAAAATATGTTTTTGCATGCAACTAGAAAATAAGATACACAGGCAATGGGATGTAGAAATTTATCTTGCCCTACAAGAAAGGAAGGGAAAAGGAGATGGGAGTGGAGTGGGGTGACAGAAGGGAGGGCTGAATGTGGAACAGGGCACCAAGAACATACATCATCTTGGAGTGGGGGAGAGGGTAGAAATGGGGAGAAAATTTGTAATTCAAACTCTTGTGAAAATCAATGCTGAAACCTAAATATGTTAAATAAATAAATTAAAAAACGATCTTTCCATGAAAGAAAAAATTAGATTAGAGCAAGTGGAAGCTAGTGACTTTATGAGAAATCAAGATATTATAAAACAAAAACAAAGGAATGAAAAATTGGAACACCATGTGAATTATCTCACTGGAAAACAACTGACCTGGAAAATAGATCCAGGAGAGATAATTTAAAAATGATTGGACTACCTGAAAGCCATGATCAAAGAAAGAGCCTAGATATCATCTTTCAAGAAATTATTAAGGAGAACTGCCCTGATATTCTAGAGCCAGAGGGTAAAATAGAAATTGAAATAATCCACTGGTCATCTCCTAAAAAGATCCCAAAAAGAAAACTCCCAGGAATATTGTTGCCAAATTCCAGAGCTCCCAGATCAAGGAGAAAATACTGCAAGCAGCCAGAAAGGAATAATTTGAGTATTGTGGAAACACAATCAGGATAACACAAGATGTAGCAGCTTCTACTTTAAGAGATCAAAGGGCTTGGAATACGATACTCCAGAGGTCAATGGAGCTAGGATTAAAATCAAGAATCAACGACCCAGCAAAACTAAGTATCATGCTCCAAGGCAAAATATGGATTTTCAAGAAAATAGAGGACTTTCAAGATTTCTCAGTGAAAAGATGAGAGCTGAATAGAAAATCTGACTTTCAAAAACAAGAATCAAGAGAAGCATGAAAAGGTAAACAAGAAAGAGAAATCATAAGGTACTTAGTAAAGTTGAACTGTTTTGTTTACATTCCTACATGTAAAGATGATATGTATAATTAATGAGACCTCAGTATTAGGGTAGCTGAAGGAAATATATATATATATATATATATATATATATATATATATATATATATATGTATGTATGTATGTGTGTATATATATATATATAATATGTATATATATGAACAGAAGGCACAGGGTGAGTTGAATATGAATGGTTGATAACTAAAAAAGTAAAATCAAATTAAGAGATGAGAGAGGAATATATTGAGAGAGGGAGAAAGGAAGAGAAAGAATGGGGTCAATTATCTTGCATAAAAGTGGCAAGAAAAAGCAGTTCTGTAGGAAGGGAAGAGGGGCAGGTGAGGGGGAATGAGTGAATCTAGCTCTCATTGGATTTGAGCTGAGGAGGGAATAACATACACACTCAATTGTGTGTCCTTCCCCACAGGAAAGAAGGAGGAAGGAGATAATAAAGGGTGGATGATAGAAGGGAGGGAAGATGGGGGAGGAGGTAATAAAAAACAAATTCTTTTGAAAAGGGACAGGGTCAAGGGTGAAAATTGAATAAAGGGGGATAGGATATGAAGGAGCAAAATATAGTTAGTCTTTTACATGAGTATTGGGGAAGGGTTTTACATAATGATACGCATGTGTCCTATGTTGAATTGCTTGCCTTCTTAGGGAGGGTGGGTGGGGAGGGAAGAGGGGAGAAAATTTGGGACTCAAAGTTTTAAAAACAGATGTTCAAACAAAGTTTTTGTGTGTAACTAGGAAATAAGATGTACAGGCAATGGGACATAGAATTTTATCTTGCCCTACAAGAAAGTAAGGGAAAAGGGGGTGGGCGGAGAGTGGGGTGACAGAAGGGAGGGCTGACTGGGGAATGGGGCAACCAGAATATATACCATCTTGGAGTTGGGAGGAGGGTAGAAATGGGGAGAAAATTTGTAATTCAAACTCTTGTGAATATCAATGCTGAAAACTAAAAATATTAAATAAATTAAATAAATAAATTAAAAAAGAAAAAAAAACAAAATAAAAAAATCTCTTAAAAAAAGAAAATTACATATATTGAAGAGTTTGTGAACTCATCAGTGAGTGTATGGGGGGGGCAAAATGTCAGTAGTTGAAATATGTTTGAAGTAGGAATCATTTAAGTTAATAATCTCTACTCTATTTCTGGTATATAAGGCACAGCTGCATATCTATTGAGTGCAGAATAAATATTAATGAATGGTGCTTAGACTGGAGAATAGGAGGCAGAAAGGATATATCATAGCTGTTTTCCAGTATTTGGGTGGCAATCACAAGTGAGAGATGTTCTGTTTGTACTTTTGGGGCCCAGAGGTGAGAACAAGGTGCGATGATGGAAGTTACAAGAGAAGAACTTAAATGATGTTAGGGAGGAAAAACAACAGTACAATAACTTTCTAATAATACTTACTATAAAACTGCCAACAGTGCATTGGACTCCTCTCAGAGGTGATGGGATCCAGTTAGTTTGAAATCTTCAAGCAAAACTGAGTAAGTACTTGACAAAGAAAGTGGAGAGGGCATTCTTTTTTCATGCATGGGTTCTATCAGGTGGTAGCTGAGGTGCCTTCCAACTCTGACATTCTATGATTATATTTGCAGTGACTTAGTGTTGAATACCATAGCTGAGGTATTATAGATGTGACCGAATGAAGGGTGGAGAAGGGCTGTCCCAGGTTCTGGAATCTTTCCACTAATGTCTTTGTTTCTTAGTATATTCAGATTCTTGAGACCCAGCTATCACTAGATAGAGCTTGGCATAACATAAAATGCTAGAGCTGGGAAGAACTTTAGAGATCATCTAGGGCAACATTCACATCTTACAGAAGAGGAAATTAAAGTTTAGAGACATTTCCCTATATCATACAACTATTTATTTATAGAGGTGGAATGAGTACCCTGGTCTCTTGACTTTCAGTATGTATTTTCATTTTAATATATTGTGCTTAATTATAAGCATTGCATAGCTTCCCCCCCCCTTTGTCCTTCCCTCCCTCCCTCTGTCTTTTCTTTCTTTTTCCTTACTTCATGACCATCATCACACAACTAGATCCTAGTATTCCATTACTGTCTCACTCTATCCCTAATAAGTGAGATCTATTATCTAGCCAAGAAGCAGGTTACAATTCTCCTTCTGGTCATCTCTTTACCATGACATTTCCCATCCCATCTTGCAGCTCCCCTTTATGTGTTGCCTTATCCCATTGAAGTGTATGCTTTCTGAGCAAAAGATTTATCTTATTTACTTTTATAAGTACACCCAATACTTATCACATTGCCTGGCATGTGGTAAATGCTGAATTAATTCCCTGTCCTCTCTCCTTCACTCCGTCTCTCCTTCCCTCCCTTCCTTCCATCCTTCCTCCCTTCCTTCCTTATTTCCTTCCTTCCTCCCTCCCTTCTTTCCTTCCTGCCTTCCCTCCCTCCTTCCCTCCTTCCTTCCTTCCTTCCTTCCTTCCTTCCTTCTTTCCTTTCCTTCTTCCTTCCCTCCTTCCTTTGGGCTTATCCATCTTCCTACCAAATTTCCTGCCTTTCATCTTTTTCTTCCTCCCTGGATTTGTAGGAAGATGAATCCAATAATTCAAACAGACAAAAAAAGGTCCAAAATGATAAGACAGGAGTCCAGCACAATGGTGGTCCCCCTTTACAAGGAACTTTTTCTGTTCTCATAATTTCATTTAATACCACTTCCTTTTATCTCCTAGGACCTAGTCCCATACCCTCTGGAAATGTAAAATGGAACATTGGAAAGAATTTGCAGTCAACAACAAAGAATCTCTAAGTCTTTTTTTTTACTCACTCTGTGACATAGTATTAGTCACTTAAGGTAATCTTTTTTATTGGTGAAGTAGATTAAATAACATCTGAAGTACCTTTCTCATAATGGTGGTTTTGAGGATCAAATATTCCTCAGAAGACTGATGTGTGTTGGGGTGTAGTGGAACAGAAAAAAAGACTAGGTCAAGCCTACAAGGTACTGTGAGTTATCTTTCTTTTTAAAACCAATTCTTTTCAGGACATGAGTGATAAACTCAGTTGTTTCAATTTTGCTGAAAAAACTGCAATTTCTACAGATATTTTCTGAAATTTGGCATCCTGATGCAACTCTAGTTACCTCACCCTAGTTGTGTCTCTGTCCACTTGTAAGGGGGAGGGCATAGTACCTCTGAGTCAGGGTAGTGGGAAGAACTTATTTTTTTTAAGATCATGAAGGATTCTGGGTTGGGGAAAAATAGCTATTGTTGAAATATATTTCGGCTTCTGGCGTATGGAAAATTCAGCTAAATGTTGAAACTTTGCAGTCTTTAGGGGAAAATCAACTGTCAAATTGCAGTGCACTCTCTGTGGAATAATTTAGGAATCCTAGGGCATACAGGCTAATGAGATGTAAAATTGATAAGCACCTGGATATGCAAGGATAAAAAATCAGGAACAAGCTTAAATATTTATCATTGATGAGAGAGTTCGATGGCATAATTATTTTGTTCAGATTTCAAGTTTTAACCAGATGTCTCTGCAAAATTGGTGTAATGACATCCTGAAGCAAAGCTTTCACTGCAGCAGTTTTTAATTGTTGACTCTCTCCCTCTATGTGGTATCAGGGCTGGATCCTTACAACCCAGTATCTACAGAAGCCTGGAAAAAATAAAGAGTAATTCTAGCTGGATAGGTGATAAATGATTTGTAGCTTCTCCAAGTCCACAGTGTCACTCTCCTTCATTTGTTCCCATGCCTTGTTCAACTGCCTTCGCAATGCCCCCAACTCTATTTGTTAACATCCTTTAAAAATGTTTCCTCTCTCTCATGCATTCCTCCAGAAATGGAAGCAGCTCTTATTTTCAATTCAGGCAACCATTGCTAGGAGCTAACCTCAGTTTCATCTTGCAAATCAGTCACAGGTTGCTGTATTTCTCCAGGCTAACATTTAACTCCTTCTTGTACTCTAAAAGGTAGTAGAAGTTTTATTCTCCCAGCAAGGAACAAATCCATTAAGAAACAAAGGAAAAAATGGAAACATGATGGACTTTCCTCCATTGTCTGTGTCTGCAAGATGTTTAGTAAAATCAGAGGCTAGCTGGCATTGAAAAAAATCCCACTAGCTCTTTTTTTCTGCAGGATTGGGGGAAAATATGATGGAGAAGTTAAGCAGTTTTAAATGAGAAATATCATATCTGTATTTGTTAGAGAGTTTGAAAAATCGTATATTTGATGGGGATAAATAAAAAAAAATGATTATAAGCAAAATCGCTCTATTAAGACATGGAGTTTGAAATGTAGTGTAATGTTCCCATTATCTTTATGATTTCTGTGATTGATACATGAAGGTAGTCCTTTCACTTAGGTTCAATCTATTTACTCATTGATGTATGTATGAATAGGTACTGTAGTCTTCAAGCTTGTAGGTTTGCTAATGAATCTGAAAATTTAATTCAAAGTTATTTCAGTCTTACTTGTTTGGGAAACTTTAGTCCATTTTCTGTCCAAGAAAAGGGAATGCTTGTGATTTTGGAATGTGCATAGGATGAAATTTTCAATATGTCTAGTACAGCCAGGAAGCAATTTGCCTTTTAACTCAAATATAGGAAAGGAGTGTCAGATAATGGCTATGCCTATAAGCTGCCAAGCTTCTGGACGAGAGTCAAGAATTCAGACGATTGTGTTGTATGAGGTATTTTTTTTTAGGTAGCAAATGATGCTTCTTGGAAGCATCTGTGATTTTTCATCCAGCTATGAGAGAGAGAAGAGAGAGAGAAAGAGAGAGAGGGAGGGAGGGAGAGAGAGAGAGAGAGAGAGAGAGAGAGAGAGAGAGAGAGAGAGAGAGAGAGAGAGAGAGAGAGAGCTTTGTTTACATAATATAAAGAATTTAGATGAAAATTGAAGATGTTACTTAATCATGTGAAAGAAATTCAAATGTCTATGTATTTTATATCATGTGGGTAGAATGACTAATTTTCTGGATTGTTTTCATTCAAGATGAATGGGTGAATGTTTGGAATCCTGTAAACATAATCTCATGCCTAAGCTGTCTTTAGTATGCTCAGTTGTAAAATGAGGAGCTACATAGCTGATGCAATATCTTTGTCTCTCTGTTAATAGAGTCATGCTATAAGATTCACCATGCAGTTGTCAAAAGGAAATTCAGAGCAATTCAGACAATACCCTATGTACTCTCCCATTAGAATAAAAACTCCTTAAGGATTTTTGTATCCTTGTATTATATCCTAAAATATAGACTATTCCTTTAACACAAGAAACGCTTAACAATTGGTAATTAATTGGCTGACTGAATTTGAAAAATAGGCACTTCGGAGCTGACGTTCAATAAATGGAGTAGGGTAAAGGTTGTTGGCTTGAAAGTCAAAGGTCTTGGATTTAAGTCCTTGTTCTTTTATTATGTTTATGATGGATTTAAAAAAAATGATTATTTCACTTTTGTAGGCCTCATTATATAAAATAAAGTTATTAGACCAGGTGACATCTCAGGTCCCTTTAAACTCTAAAATCAGTTTTGTTGTCACTAAATAAGAGAGTCATTTTGGGCGATTTCATTATAATGGACAGATAGCGCACCCTCTTTTACTGAGAGAAAAATTAGCACAGGTGCAAAATGACCCAATTCCTGGGCAGAGTTTGTTGTCTACCTGATATAATTTGAGAGACAATTAATGGATCTCATATTCCAAAGCCTATCTTCCATTGGCGGGTTATAGTTCCTAAAACTCCATCCACAGAAAGAGAAAGTGATTTTTTCGTTTTATGGCAGTGGTTTCATATTCAAAGAGAAATGAGAGCCACTAAACCATACATAAGGATCCCTGTGGCAGTACATGGGCTTGGAAAACTGCAAATCAACATTATCTATGTTCTATTGCATTTCTATATAATTTGTTAAATATTTTCCAATTATACTTTGATCTTATTTGGGCCATAATTAAGAGTGTTGAGGCATTCGCTGTATTTAACACATCTGCCTTGCAGAATTAAAGTTCTGTTTCACCCTATGGACATGCAAATTCTATAGGGAAAATTTGTTTCTCAAAGAGAGGAAGTGATTTGGTTATTGTCACATGACTAGTAAATGGAAGATCAAAGACTCAAATCTAGATTTTCTGGCTCAGGTCCAGTGCTTTTACTCCTTGGGGTCTGTCTATTTATCTATCTAGCTTTCTATTACATTAAAATGTGTTATATGTTGTTCCAGTTCTCTTCTAATTCATGTCCTAAGTATGGCTTTAAGATTTGCTTTTACAGTCCTCTATTGTTTGGAATTTGCAGTTTAAAAAAATCTTATGAGGATGACTATAGGGGTATGGAGATTTTAAAAATTAAAATGAGGCTATGTCAAGTAGACAAAATATTGGCGGAGGTGGGAGGGGCTACATCACTATATATGAACAAGGCCAAGAATCTGAAGGGAGAGAAATGAAACCACAATACCAATGAATTCCTGGTATAGCAAAGATGATCCAAGAAATCAGAGGTCATTATAAAGCCAAATAATTTGTTCTATAGGAGAAAATGTGTTGAGAAAGTTAGTGATTATGCCTAGGGAGGAATATTTTAGAGTTGAATATTTTGAAGGTTTCCTGATGTTGGGGCTGATGTGATATTAGGCACTTCTACCCTAATGAATGGCTCAAGTAAAGTGGTAAAGTTCTGAGAGTTGATATTGACAAACTGAGAAGGCAATATCATTATCTGCAATGTTGAAGCCACTAAGGAAGATCACGGGGACTGAGGAGAAGAGGAAGGCAATGAGCTAAGTGATGCAGCCACAGATTAAGTTGGAAAAAGACTTAGAGGTCAAGAAATGACAGGAATAAAAGATCAGAAGAGGCTAATAAAATCAGAATCAGAGAAGCACAGAAACTCAGAGTCAAAGTCAAACAGCACATGAACAAAAATCTCCTATGGCACACACCCAGCAATTCATCCAGATTCAATTTGGAAACCTAAGATGGACAAGTCAATATCTCCCAAAGGACACCTTTCCACGTTGGGAGAACTCAAATTATTAGGAGACTTTTCCTTACATCAAGATGAAATATTCATCTTTATACCTCATTATTTCTAGTTCTGTCCTCTGGGGACATGAAGAATAAATTGAATTCCTCTTCTGTTTAAAAGCCATTTGGATGCATGAAAATAACTATTCTATTTTGCCTATTTTCTAGGTTAAACCTCCTCCATTCTTCCAAATTGATCTTTTAATTTAGGATCCACAACTATATTATTTCCCATTCTTTGAAGGTTCTGTAACTTACCAATATCTTTAAAAGTGTTAAAAAATGAACATATATTCCAAATGAGGTAGATACTACAACTGCCATAAAGCAGGCTATGATGACAATAGCTTCGGACTGCCAAGGAATACTGTTGACTCATATTATGTTTGCAATCCATTAAAACCTCTAGATACTTTGTTTCAAGTGAAAGTTATCTAGATATGCTTTCCTTAGCTTTTAATTATTGATATTTGATCCTCATTCCCTCCTTCTAACCTCAGATCTACAACTTTATTTTTAATAAGTCCACCATTGTTGGCTTTTGTGGATAGTATTAACATCAGATTTTGCATTAAGTTAAAGATATCTGTAAGTATAATGCTAGAATTTGAAAGAAGCTTATGGCCATGAAGCAATGTTAAAAGTAGCACTTTCTTGCACACACATGGTTTAAAGAATATAGGGAAATGTCTATAATGAATCAATCATCATCCAAAAAGCATTTTGAATGACATATTGACAAGTACTGTGTTAGCTGTTAGAGACACAAAAATGTAAAAATCAAGTTATTTTGACTCTTAATGAGCTTATATTCTATCAGAGGAAGCAACATGCAAACATATAAGTGCATGTATGTTTCCATAGACATGTATGTGTATGTGTGTGTGTGTGTGTGTGTATCTATAGGGAGGAGGAGGAGGTAGAGAAGGCAGCACTAGCATCCATGGGAGGGAATAAGGAAAGATTTTAGACAAAGAAGTTGGTATTATCTAGAGTGTAAAGGAGGCTAGGAATTCTAAGAGATGCAGATGAGAGGATATGACATTCCTAGTGTAAGATACACAGATTACTTAAATTTACAATGGTAGAGTGTGTTCTTTGAGGAAGAGCAAGAAGACCACTTTGACTGGGCTGAAGATCCTATGAAAAGGAGAAGCATGCATAAGGATATAGGGTTGGTTGGAATAAGATTGTGTATTACATATTAATTAATAATTAAAGCATGTATTACATGACATGTGTTTGTATTTTATCCTAGAGATAATAGGGAGCCCTGGGAGGTTATTAAGCACGTGCGTATTGTGTTCAGAAACATGTCTCATCATAATGACTTTGAAAGCTATGTGGAAGATCCATCAGAGAAGGGGAAAACCCCAAAGCATAAAGATCACTTAGGAGGCTATCTCATCAGGCTAGCTGAAAGATGATGAGGGCTTGAACTAGAGTGATAATAATATAAATAATATAAATAGAGCAATGAGAAGAGATGGGAGAGATGTTGGGGAAATAGAAATAAGATTGGAGAAATGAGTAGATATGAGCATTGGGGAAGAGCAAGGAGTTGAGGATGACTCTGAGGATGTTAGAGAGTCAGTTATTATGTGGTAGACATGATGCTAATGCCTTGGAATACAAACACTGTCCAAAGCAGCTCTGCCCTCAAGGATTTCATACTCTAATGGGAAAGACAACACGTAAACCATGAACATACAAGAAAAAAATGTTGATGGAAGATTTTGAACCTAGGTGAAGGATAGTGAAGGTTACTAATTCAGGAAGAAGTCACCTAATTAGCCACATAATCTCAGAACTGCAAGAAACCTTAGAGGTCACCTAGTCCAAAAAGTACATCAATAAAATTTGTTTCTAAAAAATCCCAGCGAAGTGATTGCCTCGTCTTTGTTTTAACAATTTCATGAAGCATAATCACTAACTACCAAGTCTGCCTATTCTAATTTTGGATAGCTAGAATTGTTAAAAGTATCCCTTCCCCAAGATCAAGTTCAATTTTGACTTCAAGGTTAGCACAAATCAAATTCACAAGGGATTACAATATTTATCAGTATCTTTAGCATCAATAGTATTATTCACGCAAAATTCATCCAACAAGGTGGAATGGTCAATTAGGTTTATTATGCAGAAAGCCTGAAATGATTGAGAATTCTGTCTGTGTAAGCCAAAAGGCATGGACTATGACCCAAAGATGATGGGCTTCTTCAACATGGTGGTTCTCTGGCTCTAAGGGTGCTTTTTGTGAAGTCATTTTGTGATACAAAACAGGATTACCTTGCTTAATTATACCTTTTATTTCGCAGGCTCAGTTTTAAACAGTATAGGGCTATTTCTACAAATTTAGACCATGTCCAGAGAGACAAGACTAGTCACCTCCCTACTGATAACGTTGAGTTCTACAAAGACTGAGCAGTAGGCTACGAAACATCTCCAAAACTCACATGACTACGACTTCCTCAGACTATACCCTGGGCATTAAATGTTTCTTTGCATATTGAAGTTTTTGTTTCTACTCCTGGTCCATCTTGCTGTTGTATTTATCTGATATAATTTTGTTTTGTCATCTCTTCCTAAGGTAGGCAATTGTCAAATGCAGCTAGCTACCTTGGGAGGCTGAAACAGACACGAGGTGATGAATTTCCCTGTCTTATTTCAGTTTTGTCCTTCCCTGTAAACAAACCAGCAACTATTGGCTATTTTTCCCCCTCAGACACTTTATTACTAACAAGATGAGTTGTCCCTTTCTATGTAGCAATATTAAATGGCTTTAGAGAAAAACCCAGAATGGGATTTTTAAAAATGTTCTCATTTATTTTTTCTGCTATAATGCAATGACTGTATGCTTGACATGTCCTCCTGGTGTTTTGTTGTCCCTTATGATAGTCAATATCAAGACCTAGTAAATCTGTGAAATAAGTGTACTGACTTTAGTGCTCCCCAGTTTCTTGTTATGAAGTATTTGTCCCTTCAGCACCCAGTTTATTTGGGCACTCTCCCTTCCTACTAACAAAATTTGCTTTCAGAACTTTTATTCACACGAGGTCAGGATGACTGACAGCTGCTTAAAATTTAAACCTTTGAAAAGGTTTAACATTTTAACAGGGAAAATGATGATAAAGATGATAATTAGGATATATATATATATATACATATATATATATATGTATAATTAAAAAAGATACATGACTTAATAATTATGGAGAAACTCCTGACCAAAACTGACTACAACTCTTCCATAATGTAGTTAATGATGATAACATACACTTATGTAGAGATGTATTGTTTCTGAAGTGTTTGACCTGCATCATCTCATATGATCCTCCCAGCAATCCTTCTTGGTAAGTGCCACTAATATTCCCATTTTACAGATGAGAAAGCTGAGGTTCAGAGACACTAAGTGACTTGCCTAAGATCACACCTCTAGTAAGTAGTAGACAAGGAATTTAAACTTAATTCTTCCTAACTCTAGGCGTATCTATTGTTCCATCACTTATGCAGCGATGACGATCACAACAACAAGACATATTCATGATAATTATAGTAGAGGTTGGGACTATTATTTTAGTGATATAGTAAATTTACACATGAGGAAATTCCCTCTACCAATGTGATTAAGATGTTAAGGAACTTGTTTAGTTTTACACAGCCAATATACTTCACAGACAAGTCTTGGAGATAGTTTTTCTTGGTTCCATGTCAATCTCTCTAATCACTATGTCATGCTGACTATCAAATCTTCAAATTGAATGATCAAGTGATGATTTATCATATTTACAAGGAATTTGACATTTATAGAACAGTTTCCTAACAACAAGCCAGTGAGGCAAATTACAGGATCATACATGTAGAGTTATAAAGGCCATCAAGTGTAGCCCTTGATTTTTTTAAGATGATAGAAATGAGTCCCAGAGAAGTTAAGTGGCTTTCTCATTTTCATAGAAGTCATTATAATTCCAGTGTTGCCAATCAATTTGCATAGAAGCCTCCCTTATTTCAATTCTAGGATGCTTGCCTACCTAGGTACTCCAATTTGAGCCATGATGGTTTATTGGAGGAAGGGAATGGTGTTAGAGGTCATGCCTCCCAGTGACACTATGGAAGTAAGAACTTATGAATAAAATTGGCCTCTGTAGGTAGCCTGTCTGAGTTCACAAACTAACCTATTCCTGGAACATTTATGAAGGCCAATGAAAATACACTTGACTATACTCCAACCAACCCATAAAGTTTTATTCTAACATCTCTATCATTTTGCCCATGAAAAAGGATAGAGACTGGATCCTTCTTTCGATTCCTGTTCTCTACCTTTTGGGGAAGCCCAGCTGAGCATTCACATGCTTATGTTTTGTCATTCTGCCTTTATCACCTGCCATCCATAAATGCTTTCACAATCTGGACACTTTCACATTTAGCCTTATGGGAGGTAATGAGAGCTTGCATTCTTCACATTGCTAACCTCAAAAAAATGACTTTGTTCAAACCCTTTCTTCCTGCCAAAGGCTTGGAAGTTTTATGTGCTGGCTACAAATGACCGGATGGAATTTTATTTTCATTGGCCTAGATTTGTCTGTAGATTGGATCCTCTTTTTAACAGAGATATTGCTGAATGAAATTGTAAGCCAGCTGCACTGGTAAACACAACTTTGGTTATGAGTCCTTTCAGTCTAATAAATCTTGTACTTTTTACTTTTCCTTCTTGATTTTTCAATTCCTAATATTAAGATAGGGAACATAAATCTCTGGCTCAGATTTAATCTCAGTTAAAAGTAATTGAAAGCCCTTTGTACTTGCACATATGTATTTGGGCATGAGTATGCATTGGGAGAGGAGTGATGAGAAAAAGTATGTTAGTTCTCAGACAAGACATGTGGGTATTGATGATTGTAAGAGATTTAGAGCTGGAAGGGACCTTGCAGGCCAACTAGCCCAATTCTTTCTTTTACAGATAAGGGACTGAGGCCAAGATGAGAGAAGTGACTCATGAAAAGTCTTTCAGCCAATGTCAGAAGCAAGATTTGAACCCAGGTTCTCTGACTACAAATCCAACATACTGGCTTGCCCAGTACTGAATTTGAGGACTCTTCAGACAGAAGGCGCACAAACCCCTTTTGGTAACTAACGGGGTATATTTAGTTCAAGGATTCTCAGGGTAATTTAGTCCTTCATCAATTATAGCAGAAATGATAAAAATGCTGGTAAGGAACTCTCTTAACATGGTGATTTCCCACCCTCATATGTGAACTAGGTCTTGGACTTTGGAGATGAAGTAGAGATTAGTAGCAGAATTTAATTATCACATTCTTCATGGTTTATCTTTTTTATGACAGCTTAATACCTCTCAGACACCTTGGAAAGAAAAATACCTGATGTGGTCTTGTGTGCTGATCAGAAGTTTTATTGTCCTCTTGTCTATTAAAAGAGTTTCAAAAAGGCACTTTGGCAGGTAATAGGGACTGTAAGAAACTTAAAACCAGTATTCTTAAGTCTATAAGAGATCAGGAAGATTGTCAACAGGGGAATAATAAAGATGGTAGTAGTAATAAGCTCAGACTGTCACCCTAGACTACACATACATGCACACGCACACATACCACATATGTGTGAATATGTGTATGTATGTCTGTGTATATAAATATAGGTATATACACATAAGAGAAACATAAAAATGCACACAGAGACAGAGATAGATAGATAGACAGTTGTCATAGATGTCACCAAAAGAAATGCTCATAATATTCAGGCTACGTAAAATGAAATACTTTAAAAACATAGGAATCTAGTGGAAGAAATTGAAACCTTGTAGAAATGGAATGTTATGTAGTAGTGTCATCATCAGGTCTGCTCCTGGAGTTATCCCAATGTTTTCACTCAGCTCATAAGTGCACATGCCAATAAGTTTATGCATTTATTAAAATAATTATTTTTTCACCTATGCAATAGTCCATAGAACATTTAATGCAAAAAGAAGGATAGTTATATGCCCCAGGTCCACTTCTACCTAAATATTATTGAAAAAATGATGAGAAGATTGCGATGAACAATAAGGAGATGAAGAAGGGAAGAAGGAAGAGGAAGAAGAAGGGATAGAAGGGTGAAGGGGAGTAAGAAGAGGAAGATAGATGAATTAAGAAATAAGAGAAGGGAGAGAAAGGAAGAAAGAAAAGAAGATGTGGAAGGGGATGAAGAAAAGGAGGAAGAAGAAGAAGAGAATGGGGGGGAGAAGGAGAAGGAGTAGAAGAAGAAGAAGAAGATGATGACGACGATGATGATGATGATGATGATGATGATGTTAGCAGCTTTGGAATCAAGAAGACTTGGCTTCAAGTCTTTCCTCTGACATCTGTACATGTATAGGTAAGGACTTAACTTCAGTGCCCCAAGAAACTTGCTAAGTCTATAACTGACTGATAAGACCAGAGATTTTTGGACTAAGAAGTCTTTTAGAAAAAAAAAAGAAAATGATGAAATTAGGCTGAATTGAGAAAGTTTTTTCCTTTGGCAGCCATTACAATCGCCCACTACTTCAATATTTCCATTCAGCTTCCTAGTCATCTCATTGCTCCTCTTGCCTTAATGGATGTCCAGGTGACCCTATTAAAGGATTCTTCCTAAAGTTTCTTTCCTCACAAAGAAATACCAGATTCTTAATCAAATTCTCTTCTCACTTATTTTACAGTGTCTCTTTTGTGTGTTACACTTTCACATTTAACTTCTTCTGTCATGCTGAAAAGTATTTGACAAAAAATTATCAGGGAAAGTGTTAATAATTGTTGCCAGGATAAAACTGGCATCTTCTATGGAGAAAGTCCAATTAAAAATACTTCTTTCTATATTCTATTTTAAATGGTTCATAAAAATGAAAGCACATGTGCATATATATTTACATTTTCCACTCAAAAAAGTATCAGGTATAAGGAAAGAAGAAAGTTTGAGAAATCACCCAGGATCACAAAGGTAAGTGTCAGAAATGGCATTTGAACCCATATCTTACAATCAGAGGATCACAGATTGAGCTTGCAAGAGATTTTCGAGAACATCTAGAATTTTTGTTGTTCATTGATTTTCAGTAATTTCTCACTCTTTGTGACCCCATTTATGGTCTTCTTGGCAAAATACTCTAGTAGTTTGCCATTCCTTCTCTAGATCATTTTAGAGATGAAGAAACTGAGGCAAACTAGGTTGTGACTTGCTCAGCATCACATAGCTGGTAAGGGTCTGAGGCCAGATTTGAACTCAGAAAGACGAGTCTTCCTCACTTCAGTCCTGGCACTCTATCCATGATACCACCTAGCTGCCTCTATATCTGTAAACTAATTAGGGTGGGACTTTTTTTTTCTTTACTGTTTTATCCTTTGGAATGCTGAGATTATCAAGTACCTTTGATGAGTCTTGCCTTTCAAATGTAATGGCAAGCAAAGTGGACTTTTTGTTTCTTTGTTTTGGAGTGCTTCTCAGCGCTGCTGAGGAATCTTTGATTGAATCAAGAGTCTTTCATGGACTACTTATGTCAAGGGAAGGTATAATTTTACCCTCTGACCCTGAGCAATTGTTTAAGTCACAAGAAGGCCTAAGTCACGTGGGTTTGAGTCACATGTGATGCCCATTGACCCTGAAGAAGTGTATATAAACTCAAAGGTTAGTTCTTTACCTTTGGGGACACATTCATTGAAAGAGTGCTGGTGGCAAGACTCTGGGTAGCCATCGAAAGCCCCACCCTGGCATTGAAAACCCAGATACTGGTGCTTCTCTCTGGTAACTATGTATTGCTATGGACAGACTGATTCGTGTTTATTTGCTCTGTTTATATAATGTATGCTTATAATTTCTGTTTGTATTCTCTCCCAAGTTCAGGATGCTCACTTTATTCCCACAAAAAAGTGAATGATATATGTATGTATAATTAAAGTAAGATTGTTAACCCCTTTAAAGTTGCTTTCTTTAGAAAAGCAGATCAAAGACCCTGCACTAGCAGCCTTCCTGTGTGTTTTGTTGTTGGTGTTTCACTCCCACAATAGCTGTTAGCAAGATTATTGTTACAACATCTAAAATAAACCCCTCATTTTGTAAATCAGGAACTAGGACCAAGAGAAGGTAAATGGTCTGCCTGGGGTCACCCAATTTGAGTCGTGCCTATAACTGACTTGAATCCAGATTTTTCGGATTCCAAATGCACTCTAGCGTGCTCACCACTGGCAGGCTAGATTTTTTTTTTTAACTAATATTCAAGGCTCTAGGTCAAATCATCCCTAAGTATTCTTCTAGTTTGAGCATTCTGTGAATCAATTTTTCTCATTGTAATGCTAAAGTTAGTTAATAAATTTCAAGGAATGGATAGAAGCCAGATACTCATGTGGCTTAGGCAGGCAGGCAAAAGGGAACATTTGTTTGTATTATGAAAAAACATAGTAGCGTTCTCTTCCAATACAATCATCAGGGAAATTTAGGGACATGCAGAGTCTTAGAGATCATTTAAGTCCGTCTTCTTGTTGTTGTATGTTATACTAATAACTTTTATCTTTAAATCACACTCATTTCTACTCCCAGAATCCAGACTGAACTATAATACCACATACATACCTACACATATGCACACACTGCCTCACATATACCTAGATACATATATGTTTGTATATAAATCAACAATGATGTATTAGACACCTTTTATGTACCAGGCACTGTGTTAAGCACTGAAGATACAAAGAAAGGCAAAAAACCAGGCCTTCCCTCTCTAAGATCTCAGTCTAATGGGGAACACAAAATCCAACTATGTACAGCCATGCTGTATACAGGCTACGTTAGAAGGGAATAAATGAAGAGAAGGTATTAGAATTAAAGAAAACTGGGGAAAGATTACTGTAGAAATTGGAAATTTAGCATAGTCTTGAAGGAAGCCAGAGAAGCTAGGTAGCTTGTTTGAGCAGCAAGAGTATTCAAGACATGGGGGCAGCTGGTGAAAATGCCTGGAGGAGGGACAGAGAGTGTTTTGTCTTGGAACAATTAAGAAGTCAGTATCCCTGGATCATGGACAACATAGGGATAGTGGGGGTACATGATATAAGAAGACTAGCAAGGTTTGTGTGGGGGTGCAGGTCATGAGGGTTTGGGATCTCAAACAGATGTTCTATTTGATACTGGAGTATATAGGGGGCTGCTGAACTTTGTTGACATGACATGGTAGAGCTGTGATTAGATGACTTTTGCAGCTGAGCAAAAGATAGACTGGAGTGAGGGGTAAACTTGAGACAGGGACACCAACTATTAGGCGATTATAATAGTCCAGGCATGAAGTGAGGAGCATATATGAGAAGCTACCACATATGAGAGATTTTACAAAGATTCATAGTCTTTGCCCACTGATTGAACACAGGCTTGTGGGTGGTATATTGTATGTGTTCACTTACACAAACATATGGAAATTTTATATATGCACACAAATACATATCTATGTATATGTATATGTATACACACATGAAATTTATGTATGAATATGTGTGCACACACATTATTGATATCTTTTCTCATCTACATTTGGGAAATTCATGCATGAACCCAAGGAGACAGGGAATAAATGAGTTGATAATAAGCAGACCTTGGAATTTCATTTACCATGGATTCTATGAACCTCTAAAACCATAATTTTTCAGCTGCTTGGATTTATGACATTTCTTCCCAAGGAACTTACAATCTTCAAATTTGAAATTTGCAGGTACACCCCACAAGAGATTAAGCACTCTGAAAACATGCTGGGAGTGGATCTCTGACAAATAATCTCAAATGGACATTTGGGGGTTCTTAAAAATCAGCAAGGCTTTCAGAATTACTTTCTAAAATTTATGACGCTATCACCTTGCACAGTAATAACTGTCCAGTCCCTCCGTGTTTAGAAAACTTATAAATTTGTGGTTTTGTTTTGAAAAAAATGTCTTTCCTGGGAAAATTTACCCTATTTTGTAAGGAATATGTGTACACAGCTTCCAGGATCAAGGACCTATATGATCTGTCATGGCATCTCATACTCTGACAGCGGCCTCAATGAGCAACCAGGTTTTTTTTTTTCCTCTCTTATTCCTGGGTTCTGAAGGGAGGAGTGGAAACAATATCTTGAGTTTGGGTGTGTGCTTGATTTCCAATTATGATCAGTGCAGCCATACTAAAAAATTAGGAACAAGGACAATTA
Organism: Trichosurus vulpecula; assembly: GCF_011100635.1. Taxonomy (NCBI): domain Eukaryota; kingdom Metazoa; phylum Chordata; class Mammalia; order Diprotodontia; family Phalangeridae; genus Trichosurus; species Trichosurus vulpecula. Next base: position 443,337,652 of record NC_050575.1, on the reverse strand, counting down.
AGAACAATGAACAAGGAAGCTCTGTATAGCTGGGGTAGATGGCTGAGCCACATGCTGTGATTTCAAGCATGTCCCGGCACCTTCAATAGTAGTAGCAATGACACGGACACTAAATATGTATGTAAGAGTTTATGATTTGGAAACATCATTGCACACGTTATTTCATTGGAGCCTTCCAGCACAGCTAAGAGCATCTGAGGTAGGATTTGAACCACATCCTTTAGGACTCCTGGGTCAATACTTTGTCAGGTATGTCATGACATATAGCCTCAATGGGAATACCATAATGTTTTCCCAAAACTAAGAAGAACCTGAATGCACTAGCACACAATTGCACACAGTGTAAGTGGGAAGAGCAGCTACAAATGTGGAGTACACCAACAGAGTGGCATCCACCCGTCCACCTATCTGTCTGTCTACATATCTATTATATATGTACATATGCATGCATATACGTACGTGCGTATATGTGTATGTGGATTTATGTGTGTATGGGTGTGCATGCACACACACTTTAAAAGCATTTCCTACCTCCATCACTGCAGAGCCTTGATTTATTTTGTTTTTCTGTGACATACTTACAGTGCTCCTCCTGGATATAACATCTCTGGGGGTAGATAGTTTCATGGGAGTCCTTGTGTGCATTTCTCTCTTTAGCTCAATTTTCTGAGACTGGTGAATGTTGGACAAGGCGTGTCTTCTTGGATAAGCTGCTCTTCTTTAAGACATCATTTCCAATTTTTCATTGATGGGGGGCAAGGAAAAAATTCCCCCCACCCCCACCCCATGCACACTTTGGAAAAGTCTCAAAGGAAAAGAGAGAAGTAATTCGCTTTTAAGAGCAGAGATCTTCCTCCATAGTTGTCTGTTTCTTAACTTCCACTTCCCCTACAGTGACTCCAGAGAGTACGTTGAATCACAGTCGGCTTGCTTGGTTTTTAGGGGCCACCAAGGGTGTGGCTTCTCCTGCAGCTGAATGATCGTTAGCTATAAGTTGCATAATTACATGAAGTTGATGGAGGAATTTTTTCGGACCTCCTACCAGTGAACGTTAGCAATATTTTTATACATCCTTTATGATCTTCTAATTGGTTACTGTGTTGGTAAGCAAAATGAGCTCCTTAGCACTTAGTTCAACAAGTGCCCTTGAAGAGTTTGGCTTTGGTTTGCTTTGAGTAATTCAGTGAGTCTTACTAAGTGCTAAGCCCCAGTCGCAAACCTCTATTAGGTGTAAAACCTTAGTGGGTGTGGAATTGGCAACTAAGGTGGGGCCCAAGGTGGGGCTAACACCAGGGAGGGCCTAGTTTACATGTCTGGGACAGCAGAGGCTTTTAGACCACGTGGGTTTAAGTCGCCTCTTCGTGACGATTTTACGTCACATCGGTGAGTCACATGTGTGACTCACCCCTGACCCTGAAAAGATATAAAACCAGGGGTTGGCCTCCTCTTCCTCAGAGCTCCTACCTACAGCAGTGGTGGTGCGTGACTCTGGGCCAGCCCTTGTTCTGAGCTCCCGGGCTGAACCTAGATGTTGGTAAGTGTGAATCTGTATTTGGTCTGTCTGTTGATGTTTGTAATTTGTTTTTAATTTGCTCTGAAGTTCTGTGTGCTGGTCTCTTCCCCTGAACTAAGGGAATGATATTTGTGTGCTGATTTAAAGTAAGCTTGTCAACCCCTTCACCTTGCTTTCCTTAGTTAAGCAGATCCAAAGAACCTGTGCTGTTGGCAGCTTTCTGGGTGCTGGCTGTGGGTGGATCTTACACCCCCACAGAAGCTGCTAGCTGGATTGTGGAAATGGTTACTCAGAGTATAAGCCACTCAAAGTGTCATCCTCTTTACAAGGTACAAAATGAGCCAGAAAACTCTAAACCTTTATTATCCCCATAGTTCTTATTATCAGGATATTACATTCTGAAATCTCACTAAGACTCTTATGGGAACTCAAACGATCAGAGATGATCTCATCGGCCTCACACCACGATATTAGTGATGAGGATGACAACAACAACCACAACAATAATTCTAACTTGTGTAAATGAAAACAAACCCAGCAACATCCTGGCTGCAGTGCTCAGGGGCTGAGTAACGAAGTACTGAATCCTGGCTGCAGTGCTCGGGGGCTGAGTCACGAAGTACTAAATCCTGGCTGCAGTGCTGGGGGCTGAGTCAGGAAGTACTAAATCCTGGCTGCAGTGCTCGGGGGCTGAGTCAGGAAGTACTAAATCCTGGCTGCAGTGCTCGGGGGGCTGAGTCACGAAGTACTAAATCCTGGCTGCAGTGCTCGGGGGCTGAGTCAGGAAGTACTAAATCCTGGCTGCAGTGCTCGGGGGCTGAGTCACGAAGTACTAAATCCTGGCTGCAGTGCTCGGGGGCTGAGTCACGAAGTACTAAATCCTGGCTGCAGTGCTCGGGGGCTGAGTCACGAAGTACCAAATCCCGGCTGCAGTGCTCGGGGGCTGAGTCATGAAGTACTATGATTTTCTAATTAAAATAGCAAAAAATGCAGAAATGACATTTAGCAGCAAATGTTGGGTAGAAGCTAACAACAACATGTGATCAGAAGTCGTGAGAAGTGTTGTAAAAGCATGTTTGTTTGGTTTTTTTACTTTCTTGGGTATCTGAATAAAGGCTAGTATGACCGTTGCTCAGCTTGGAAAGGAGTTTTGACTTTTAGCATTTCTCAATTTCTGAGATATAAAAAATCATAATGAAAACTCAGAGCCAGCTCTAGCACACTCCTCATAATACCTTTGCAAAATCTCTCATGTCTGGCCCATTCTCTTCTCTTACCCTGGGACTACCTCATTGAAAGCCCTTATCACCTTATGTAATGGCATTCTGAATGTTCTTCTACCTCAAGTCTTTCCCCACTACAGTTCATCTTCCCCTCAGGTGTCAAATTGGTTTCCCTAAAGGACAGTATTGACCATATTACCATTCCATTCAATAAACTTCTGTGGCTCCCTATCACTTCCAGGAAAAATACATACATACACACATACATACACACATGCATACATACATACATATTCATACACACACACATATATGAGAGAGACAGACAGAGAGGGAGAGACAGAGACAGTGAGTGTTAGTTTAGCATTGGAAATCCTCCCTTTTCAGTCTTCAAATATCTTATTCCGCCCTCACTAACACTGACCTTCTTATTGTTCTTCCTGTCTGCCAACTCTAAGTTTTCCATTGGCTATCACTCATGCCTGGAATTCTCTCACTCCTCATCTCCTCTTCCTGGCTTCCCTGGTTTCCTTCAAGTCCCAGTTAAACTCCCACTTTCTAAAGAAGCTTTTCCTTATCTCCCTTAGTTCTGGTGTCTTCTATTTCAGATTACCTCAATTATGTACACACACACACACACACACATAGATACATATGTATGTGTGTATGTGTACATGTGTATTGTATGTATATGTGCATTACATGTATATGTATGCACACATATGTATGTATATATACACATGCAGATGTACATCTCTATCTTGTTTGTACATAGTTGCTTACATGTTCTTTTCCTTTAGTCTGTGAGCTCCTTGATGTAGAGACTTTTCATTTATTTATTTTGACTTCTTTTGTGTCCCCAGGACTTAATCGAGGTCTTGGCACATAGTAGGCACCTAGTAAATGATTACTGACATGACCGACTGCTGTGATACTAAGATTAATGGTGGATATGATTGCTAAGCAGTCAGGAATGTTTGAAAAATCATGTTGAATGGGAAGAACTGGTTGATTGTTGTCCTTCATTCTCAAAGAGGACCAAAATGACATCCTTATGATTGAGCCAATATTCAATGTGTCTGACTGTGGCTGATCAGGCCAATAGGAGCTCAGAATGCTCTGTCACAGGTTAGCCACAAATAGTGTGTGTTGGGGGCGATACTCCAAACTGGTGCATCTTGCATTTCCTTTGAGTTGTTTCAAGTCTGCTTTGCTCATAGACGGCAGCACCTTCTCTGATATGGGAACTCCACGCTGAGCGGTCCTGTGCCATGTCTCCTATGTCACACACTCAATTCCAAAATTCTTGAGAGAGAACTTGAGAGTTTCTTGTATAAGTTCTTCTGACCACCATGTGAATGCTTGCCCTTTGTGAGTTTTCCATAAAATAGTCTTTTTGGCAAGTGGATGTTTTGCATTCGAACAATGTGACCAGCCCATTGGAGTTACACTCTCTGAAGCAGAGTTTGAATACATGGCAGTTTAGTTTGAGTAAGGACCTCAGTGTCTGGTACCTTATCCTTCCAGGTGATCTTCAGAACCTTCCTAACACAATTCAAATGGAAGCGATTCAGTTTCCTGACATGGTGCTGGTAGACAGTCCAGGTTTCACGGGCATACAACAATGAGGTCAGCACCACAGCTTTGTAGACCTTCAGTATGATAGTCAGTCTAATACCTCTTCTCTCCCATACTTTCCTTTGGAGCCTCCCAAACACAGAGCTAGCTCTTGCAATGCCTGGGTCAACCTCTTTATCAATGTGTACATCCCTGGAAAGTACACTACCAAGGTAAGTGAACTTCTCCACAGCATTCAAATCTTCTCCATTTGCTGTAACTGATGGATTCATATATGAGTGGTGTGGTGGTGGCTGATGGAGCACCTGTGTTTTCTTGGTGTTAACTGTTAGGCCAAAATTAGCACAAGCAGCAGAGAATTGATCCATACTTCATTGCATCTCAGCTTCAGAGGCTGCACTGAGTGCACAATCATCTGCGAACACAAAATCATGCACCAATACTCCTTCCACTTTGGTCTTGGCTTGTAGCCTTTTCAAGTTGAAGAACTTACCATCAATGTGGTAGCTGACCTTGATGCCATGTTCCTCCTCATTGAAAGCATTTGACAACATGGCTGAAAATATAATGTTAAAAAGCATGGCAGCAAGCACACAGTCTTGTTTCTCTCCATTGGTGACTGGGAAGTCACGAGAGCATTGTCCATTATCTAGAATCTGGGCAAACATGCTGTCATGAAATTGATGTACAATGCTGATGAACTTCGGCAAATTTTGACATAATTTTCCATAAGACCTCATGACTAAAAGCATTAAAGGTCTTGGTCAGATCAGAAACATTGTATATAGACCTTTGTTCTGCTCTTGGCATTTCTCTTGGAATTGTCTGGCAGCAAACACCATATCAATTATTCCTCGGCCCTTTCTAAAGCCACACTGGCTCTCAGGTAGATGACCATCTTCCAGGTGAAGAGATCAGCCTATTAAGGAGGACTCTGGTAAGAATGTTGCCGGCAATGACTAACAGAGAGCACTGCCCCCCGCCCCATGATTGTCACAGGAAAATCTATTTCCTTTACCTTTATAGAGATGGACAATGGAGGCATCCTTGAACTCCTGGGGGTAACCTCTTCTTGCCATATGTCCTGGAAAATTTCAGTCAGCTTTTGTATGAGCAATAGACCCCCTACCTGGTAAATCTCAGCTGGAATAGAATCATCACCAGGTGCTTTGCCAAAGAAAGGAGCCTAATGGCATTCAAAACTTCTTCAGTTGGAGCTTCAGCTAGGGAGGTATTGACTTCAGCCCGAAGTAAACGGCCAATGGCTTCAACATTGATTGATGATTGTCTGTTGTGAACACTATGGAAGTGTACAGCCCGTCTCTCTAGGATCACATCCTTATTACTAGTCAATGTGGCTCCATCAGCACTGAGTAGTTAAGATGTACCCTAGGTCTTTGGCCCATAAATATTCTTTGGGACAACATAAAAGCACTTTGGATTATTACTATCAGAATAAAACTGAATTTCATCTGCTTTCCTACTGAGCCAAGAATACTGCATCTCTCTAAGCTTTGCTTATACTTTACTTTTGATGGAATTAAATGCTGCCTTCATAGAGATGGACGAGGTATCCTGCTGGTAAATCCTGTGGAGTTCCTGTTTTTCATTTAGCAGCTTCTGAATTTCCCCATCATTTTCATCAAACCAGTCTTGGTGTTTGTGAGTGTTCTGACCCAGAATAGCAAACGCAGTACTGTACACCAGATCTCTGAAAGCTGCCCACTCTATCCCATTGCCCATAATTTGAATAACCTACTTAGAAATAAAATAATAATAAAAAACTTTCCTCCATCATTCAGTGGATGGGAAGAGCACTGAATGATTAAAGGAAGATTTTTAAAATTTTTATTTCTAGGGAGATTATTCAAATTATAGGCAAGGGGCTTTTATTTTTTTCCAACAAAAAAAACCAAAATAGAATCACATTATTAATTGTGATAAGCACTTTAAAAGGGAAGTGATAATCATATAGAACTAATATGGATTCCTCTTGAAAGGCCAGGCCAGAATAACCACGTGCCACATCACCCACCTCACCCCTGCCCTTACTCCAAGGTGATTAGACAGAAAAGTCAAAGGGATATGTGAAACTGTATATATATATATATATATATATATATATATATATATATATATATACACACATATATATATATACACATATATATATACTGTAAAATAAATACTGTATATATATATATATATACACACACACACACACATATACATACACTTGTGTGTGTGTGTGTGTGTATTTCAGTCAGGTATTGTAAAACCTTACATGATCTACAGGGCACATCTGAGAGGAATCACGCACACCAAGACCAAAATGCCAACAAAAATGCCAATGACAATTACAATGACAACAATAACATCAGTGTCTGACAGCTTCCAAGTGCTGGATGTGAACAGTGAACATGGTGACTGAACATGTCTTTTATACTTCGAGGGTTAGGGCATGCTAGTGGTTAGAGCAGCAGATTTGTCGTCAAGAAGCCCTGACTGCAATCCCGGGCCCCTGGGCATTTCATTTGACCTTCTCGCAGCCTCCTATCATAAAAATGATTACTATTTTAATTGCTGTTAATATCACTGCTACTAATACCTCAGCATCTCTATCCCTCTGGTTGATGTGAGCTTACATGAGTAACTATCTGCAAAGCATTGTAGAGCCCCGAGAGTGCTGTCAGTGTGAGTTATCATCATGATGTTCTCAAGAATTTCGAGTGCTCTCAATCAGGCATGGGTTTTTTTCATTTATATGATCACCCAGCCCCCTGAGATCCCCTATGTCATATAACTGTACTTATGCTGAAGTTGCTATTGTGGCAATTCCACGCAATCGAATGTGGCAAGCCATCCTTGAAGGACCAGGATAAATAGAGCATTTCTAAAGAAAACCTTAAAATTCTTCAGAAACCTGGTTTCAAGGCCAGGCACATTGACTCTTCCAACCAGCTTAAAGGACAGCTTTGTAAAAAATGAAATTTGGAAAAATCAAACATTTTAAAGCTTATGCTTGTTGCTGTTTAGTGCCTACTCTTTCCCTTTCATGTCATGGAAATTAAATGTCTGAGATCGAAACGCAAAAAGACACTTGACAGAGCTGGTTCCCCTCCAGGTATATTTACTTTTGCAGTAACAGGTGGACTGCAATTTTGAATGTTCTTAGGCTGAAAGGAAATTTTGACATTGAATATAAGGAGGCATTTAATTGGTCCAATGGCTTTATTCTTAATAGCTTGTTCAACTTTGGGGATTGACCAAGACACAGGAGATGTCAAGGCTACATGTAGAGAGCTAAGATGAAAAACAGACAGGAATGCATCTAGTTAGTTTTGACAAAGAAATTAGATGACTCAGCCAGCCAAACTCTTTCTTTTTTCCCTGTTAACTTGGTGGGGGCGGGGTCAAACAATTTTGTCTGCTAGAGAGGCAGAATGATAAAATGGATATAATATTGTAGTTAAACACAGGAAGATTTGGCTTCAGAGTTTTTTTCTCAAACCTTAGGTGGGTAATCTTGGAGAATTCAACTTCTCTTGGCCTTAGTTTCTCATCTGTAAAATGAGGGAACTGGACTAGAGGACCTCGTGGGGTCCTTTCCAGATTTAAATCTGTGATAATCTATGATTTACTAGGCCTTTGTATCTTTCTGATTTTTGCTATCCATTTTTCCCTGGAGTTGCTCTAGTCAGCATTCCTGGGGCTTCTAGGATGGCTCTATTTATAGCTTTGCAGGATTACAACTGCATTTCTTTTTAAAAATATTCCCAAGAATTTGCGCATAGAGGTGAGGAAACCTATAGCCTTGAGGCCACATGTGGCCTTCTAGGTCCTTGGGTACAGTCTTTTGACAGAACAAATCCTTTTATTAAGAGGTGTAATAGATAGAAATATGTCCTTGAAATTAGGAATCTCTGGGTTTGACTCCTGTCTGTACTAATCACGTAATTACATACATACCTAATTACATGCCTAGAGTAGTCACTTACCCTCTTAATGTACCAGAACACTCTGAAACTAAGTTCCAGATAAGTTAAGAATCTGCACCAATGGTCAGAGTTTCCATATTGAGAATTCTCTGGCCCAACAGTGTCACAAGTCTCTTCCAAACACAAACTAAAACAGGAATTTTTCAGGATAGGGTAATTGATTAGTACCTGAACAGATTCAGAAGAGACTGATTTGGAAACCAAGAAATTAGTGTGTTAATTCATACTGAAACTGTAACTGCCAAGGGGATCAGGTACTGCTTTAGGCAACAACTGCATTTTTTTACTCCAGAGAGGAAGAGGAAACCCAAAAAAAATAAGATAAGATATGTGGTTGGGAGAATATCACATTAGAGAATAGGGGTGGTTTTATTTAAGTTATACACACACACACACACACACACATATACATATACATGTGTGTGTGTGTGTGTGTGTGTGTGTGTGTATGTGTATACTTCAAGCTTCAGTGTCTGACAACAGAATTACAAGATTGGAAGGGAACACAGAGGTCATTCGCTTAGCCTAAACTGTTCCTTTACCAACTCCTCTCTATCACATCTCAGCAGAGGTTACCTAAGTTTTGCCTGAAGATTTTAAGTAAGGGCAATATGACAAATTTGCAAGGTAGCCTATTCTGCTTTTTGGACAGATAAATTTTTAGGAAGGTTTTGGTTTGTTTTATTTTGCTTTTCCATATATTAAGACTAATTGTGCCAATGTTTAGCCACCACCTACATTACACCTTTTTCTTCCCTCTGGGGACAAGAAGACCCATTATAACTTCCCTTACATGCCATACTCAATCCTTAAAAATAGCTATCATATCCCTACTGCATGTACTAGCATTTCTAGAGTAATTATCTCTAGCTGCTATATGGAGAGAAAAGGGAAGGTCAAAGAAGAGATACCACCTTTAGTTCGAATGTAAAGAACAATGAAAACTGACAACAGAGAGAAGATAGAACTGATAAATTCTCATTTGTACCATTTTCTCTGCAAAAGAGAATGGCAGTTACACTGACAATTTTTAATAATTCCTAAAATTAGCATATTCCAAAGTGGTATATACTATATTGAGGTATGGTGTCTTCCCCCTCCTTGGAGATCTTTGAGCAGAGACTGAAACGAGCTGTTTATTTATCTATTTATTTATTCATTCATGCATCTATTCATTCGTTCATTTATTTATTCATTCATTTGTTCATTCGTTCATTCGTCTGACCAAAGAGCAAAATCTATTCTAATTTAATTGTAAAAATTAACTGGCAGTTATGTCACAGTGAGGATGCATTTTGTGTATGTATTGAAATGGATGGTTGAAATGGATGGCTGCTGAGATATCTTACTACTCTAAAATTCTCTGGTCCTCTTATGAAGTGATGATAAGCACTCTGATCACCTTCCATTGGATAGTCTACAACTTCTTAATGACCATCATCAAATGTGGCACTGTGCATTGACTGGAATACTCTATATTAGAAGTTCTCAACCTGGAGTTTGGAGAGGGAGAGAGAGAGAGAGAGAGAGAGAGAGAGAGAGAGAGAGAGAGAGAGAGAGAGAGAGACAGAGATGAATGGGGATAGAAAGGAAAAACAGATGATAGAGTGGGATCAGAAAAGGATGATAAATAAATATTGATAGATAGTAGATAATGATTTCATTTTATTTGGCTTCCTTTTTATTCTGTAAGCTTTATGTATTTTAAACCTCATTTTGAGAAGGGGTCCATAGTCTTCGCCAAACTGCCAAATGGGGTCATCACAAGAAAATAGTTAAGAACCTCTGTTCAAGTTATATTTACATCAAAGCAGAGTACAGGGCTGGGATGGGCTATCACTGATTTTCCTCACCAAGATAAGTGACCACAGAGATAAGAGTAAATATTTTAGGCAGCCAAGTTGCTTTCTCAGCTCCCGATGGATGTAAACTGAGAGTTTTCTCTCACCAACTCTACTTTTTCTATCAAACATATCAATTCATCGAACATTCATCCGGTGCTTACTTTGGGTAAGGCATTGTGCTAATGCTAGAGCACTAAGGTTAGTATCCATGCTTCTAGAATACCTTCTTAACAGCTTCTTGGCTTGCCCTTCATTCTTGATAATTTCCCTTATGGGCAAATCTTTCTTCTTTGAGTTTTATGTTCTATTTCTGTGCTAGTGTCTACCAATTGCATCCTTCTAAATAATAACAATTTTTATTGATAAATAGCACGTTTATAGCTCTTTGTGACTACAAAGCATTTTACATATATATATGCATACACATATATGAATTTATGTATGTATACATTTATGCACACATATACATATATCTGTATATAGTAATATTTTACTGCAAGAATTTTGTAAGCAAACCATTTTCTATAGTATAGAAAAAACATAATTTCTACAGCATGTTGAGTTAGTCCAAACACTTTCCTTAAAAGGAGGTTGAAAGATGGTACAAGTGTTTTAAGTTATCTTACTGATGGTAAATTCTTCAACTTGAAAAGGGTACAAGCTAAGACCAAAGTGGAAGGAGTATCAGTGAATGATTTTCTGTTTGCAGATGATTGTGCACTCAATGCAGCCTCTGACGCTGAGATACAATGAAGTATGGATCAATTCTGTGCTACTTGTGCTAATTTTGGCCTAACAATTAACACCAGGAAAACACAGGTGCTCCATCAGCCACCACCACATCATTCATATGTGGAACCATCAGTTACAGCAAATGGAGAAGTTTTGAATGCTGTGGAGAAGTTTACTTACCTTGGTAGTATACTTTCCAGGGATGTACGCATGGATAATGAGGTTGACACACACATTGCCAGAGCTGGCTCAGCATTTGACGGGCTCCTAAGGAAAGTATGGGAGAGAAATGATATTAGACTGATTACCAAACTGAAGGTCTACAGAGCTGTGATGCTGACCTTGTTGCTATATACCTGTGAAACCTGGACTGTGTACCAATGCCATGCCAGGAAATTGAATCACTTCCATTTGAATCGTCTTAGGAAGAGTCTGAAGATCACCTGGCAGGATAAGGTACCAGGCACTGCAGTTCTTACTTGAACTAAACTGCCAAGCATTCAAACTCTGCTTCAGAGAGTGCAACTCCGATGGGAAGGCCATGTTATTCAAATGCAAAATGTCCACTTGCCAAAAAGACTATTTTATGGAGAACTCACACAGGACAAGAAAACCACACATGGTGGCCAGAAGAACTTATACAAGGACACTCTCAAGAATTTTGGAATTGCTTGTGTGACATAGGAGACATGGCACAGGACCGCTCAGCATGGGGTTCCCACATCAGAGAAGGTGCTGTCGTCTATGAGCAAAGCAGACTTGAAACAACTCAAAGGAAATGCAAGATGCACAAGTTTGGAGTATCGCCCCCAAATGTTCACACACACTATTTGTGGCTAACCTGTGATAGAGTATTCTGAGCTCCTATTGGCCTGATCAGCCACAGTTAGACACATTGAATCTTGGCTCAAGCATAGTGGTGTCATTTTGATCCTGTTTGAGAATGAAGGACAACAATCAACCAACTCACCAGTTTTACAGACGAGAAAACTGAGGCTCTCCAAGTGTGATTTGCCCATGTTGCACATGTTATTAATAACTGAAGTGGGAATTGAAACCTGGTTTCCTTACTTCCAGTTCACCATTCTTTCTGTTATAGCCAATGGTTATCGATGCTATTCATCCTTCTATCCCTCCTCCCTTTCTTTAGCCACTTCTGTCCTCTATAGCTAGGTGGGACAGGGGACAGAGTGCTGGAGCTGAGCTCAGGAAGAGCTGAATTCAAATGGGACCTTAGACGCTAGCTGTATGTCCTTTGACAAGTCACTTAACATCTGTCTTCTTCAGTTTTGTCACCCATAAAATGGGGACAGTAATAGCATTTACCTTCCAGGCTTGTTGTGAGAATAGAATGAGATGACACTCATTGAACACTCTGCAAACCTTCAAGCACAATTTAATTCATAACTATTAATTCTTCTTCAATCATCATTATTACTCATCATGTTTTTGAGGATTACAAAGTACTTACCTCCTACCAGCCGTGGAAGATAAGGAGTGGATCATTTCACCATTTTGTAGATTAAATGATTCACTCCATCCAACCATCATCTAAGCTGTCCAAAAAGATGATTCCTAACGTTAGCACACTCTAATCTGTCATAGTACGTTCGCTCAATCTATCTCACATCATGACTCTAGAAGAGAGAGTGAGGCTAATGACTGTACGACTCTGAGACCTCACTGAAATACAATTCACTCATGAGTCAAGATGTGACCCCGTGGTATCATTGGTCCTCTCCAAAAAGGAAGGATGAACAACAAAAGCTGAGCACAGCCAATCATTAAACAGCTATTAAGTACTCACTAAGTGCTAGGCTCTGTGTCATGATCCAGTACCAAAAAAAGAGAAAAAAAAACATAAATAGTCCTTGCCCTCAAGACACTCACATTTTATCAGGGAAGACAACCTATAAATATTAAGGTACATACAGAAGTTATTCAAGGTAGCTCGGTGGAAGGTGAATTCAAAAGGGAAATGCTCTAGCAGGTGAGGGAACCAAGAAGCCTCCTGTTAAAGGTAAAATATGACCTGCATCTTAAAGAACCATCGTGTAGGCATCCAATAAATATTTCTTAATTTACTGAGAGCTGAGCATCTAACCAGTATCAGGTAACCTATAAATGAAGTCTGAATAATGTTGATGCCCTCAGAGATAAAGTAGGGATTTCTGTGTTTAGAGGGAAAAAATAAACCAAGAAAATATAAATATCAGAAAAAAGAAATATGAAGAAATCTAGGCTAAATAAGGACTGGCTCAGATTGAGTCAATCAAGTGTTCATTAAATGCCTACTATTAAGACAGCAGCATATTTAGAGTAAATATAAGGCAAAAAGCTGTGAGTATTCTAGAACCAGGTGGAATCAGGGGAGTCTTCTTGTAAGAGCTCATTCTTAGCCAAGCTTTGAAGGAAAGTAAGAACTCTAAGAGCAAGAGGGAAGGAGGGAAATTTCAAAGATAGGAGATGGATTGTTTTGTGAGGAACAACAAATAAGAGAGTTTGGTAGACCATAGAGAATGTGAAGGTGAGTGATGATTAAGGATCTAAGAATCATTGAAGCCCACAAGTTATATAACCTCAGAACAGGATTCTACAGTTAGTCAATGAACATTTATTAAGCATCTACTATGTGTTGAGCATTAGGTTGGCTAGGTGGCACAGAGGATAGAGTGCTGGAAATCTGGCCTGAGACACTTACAAGTTGTGTGACCCTAAGCAAATCAGTAAATCCTGTTTTCCTAAATTTCCTCACATATAAAATGAGCTGGAGAAGGAAATGGCAAATCACTCTGGTATCTCTGCCAAGCAAACTCTGATTGTGGTTAAAAAGAATCAGACATGACTGGAAGAGACTAAACGATCACAAAAATGTGTCAGGTACTGTACTAAGTACTGGGGATACAAAGACAGACAAAGGATATCCCTTGCCCTAAAGGAGGGAACTCTAATGGGGGACAATGTGCAAACAACTATGTACAAACAAGATAAAAATGTGATCAATTGGAGACAATCAACAGAAGGAAGGCTGGCTGGCATTGAGGGAGGTCAGCAAAGAGATTTTGTAGAAGATGGGCATTTATCTGGGAACTGATGGAAGCCAGGAGAGAGAGAGACAGAGAGAGAGAGAGAGAGAGAGAGAGAGAGAGAGAGAGAGACAGAGAGAGAGAGAGAGAGAGAGACAGAGAGAGACAGAGAGAGAGACAGAGAGAGAGAGAGAGACAGAGAGACAGAGAGGCAGAGAGACAGAAAAACGGAGAGACAGAGAGAGAGAGGAGAGAGAGAGGAGAGAGAGACAGAGAGACAGAGATAAGGATGAAAGAATTCCAAGCATGGGACATAGCTAATTAAAATTCCCAGAGTGGGAAGATGGAGTTCCTTGTTTAGAGAATAAGGAGGCCAGTGTCATGTGATTTCCAGGCACTGTGCTAAGCATTTTACAAATAATTTTCCTCAAAACAACTCTTCAAGGTGGGTATTGTTATTGTTCCATTTTATGATTGAGGAAACCGAGGTAAATGGAGGTTAAGTGAAAACCACAGTAACACAGCTCATAAGTTCCTTAGGATGAACTTGAATTCATACCTGTTGTAACAATTTGGCTAGCAGCTGTTGTTGAGGTGAAAGACCAACACAAACCCAACAAGAAGAATGCTGCCGGCACAGGTCCTTTGGATCTGCTTTACTAAGGAAAGTAATGTTAAAGGGTTAACAATCTTATTTTAATCCAAAATATACATATAAACTCGCTTAGTTCAGGAGGAAAGGGCAGCAACCTGAACTTCAGAGCAAATATGAACAAGTTGCAAACACACACAATATAAACAGAGCAGTTCATAATTCATAATTACCAAGAAACCATCAACATCTGGGTTGACAAGCTGGAGAGCTCTTCACAACGGTTGGCCCAGATTCACACACTACTCCTCCTGTGGCTCAGAGCCCCAACCAAACAATTCTGTTCTCTCTTTTTATACAGTCCTTAGACATCATCAAACCTCATCTGAGTGACCAGAACTTAGGTCCATACTATTGTCTCTGCTCTTAGCAACTCCCCTTAGGGCCCTGGGGGCTTCAGGCCCACATGCACTTAGCACCTAGTAATTAGGGGTTTGGGCCTGGGGATTTGCACCTAGTAAGGCTCAATAAAGACAATTAATTTAGCATTCTAAACCAGTTTTCAAAAGTCCCACCTTAATTAACATTACAATATCTTAATGATTAATCCCAAAATTCTATCCACCGTGCCACCTAAGTAGTTTTGAACACCAGATAAAGGATTTTCTATTTGATCTTAGAGGGGATAAGGAGCCATTGGAATTTTTGTGATATTATCAGACTTGTACTTCTGTAGTGAAGAAGCATGTAAAGGTTGACTACAGTGCCATATACAAAATTGTAGTGTATGGAAGGTAGCTTTTATTATCATATTACACAGAAAGCTGTTAAAGTGTATGGTGGTTTTAAGACTGTTCTATGTGCCTGTATGATGTCAGTGAACAATGCTGTTAGGGCCCCCAGGCAGAGAGCTCTGCTTAAGGATGGTTTGTTTTGTTCTAAAAAAGGCAGAATTAAATTACCAAGAGGATGCATAGTATAACCCCACTATTTGGGGAGTCACAGTTGAAAGGTAATTGAGATGATGCATATATACTCCATTTTCTCTCAATTTCTTTCAGTCCCTAGTCCAAGCTGGTCATTTCCACCTTTCAAGAGAATAAATATTTTTAAACAAAACCTATGTGCCAGGTACTGTTACGGGGTTCAAATCCAAAAATATAATAAAAATAAATTGTCTTTCCACTTAAGGAAGTTACATTTTAATGTAGTGTGGGTGTGGAGGGAGGAGGAAGGTTACAAAATGTTCACACAAAAATTAATGCCATAAATATATAAACTTATTCATATATGTACATATGTGTGAATACGTGTCTGTGTATATATGTATATATATTTGTGTGTATATCTATTTATCTATCTATATATAGAGAGAAAGAGAGACATAGAGATAAGGGCAGAACATTAATAACTTGAAGGATGTGGAAATGCCTTGTTTAGGTGGTACCCACTTGAACATATCCCTAAGGTGCTTACTAAGTAGTAGAGAAAACAACTGGACATTTGTAGATATTTTAACCTTTCAATTGTTCTTTGGTGGCACTGTGAGGGCCATCATCGTCTACAATCCTCCTTCACTTTCTGAAAGTGATTCATCATTCCATCAATAAAGCCCTTCATAAACTGGCTCCTTTCCAGCTGTCTACTTTACAGCTTCTTACACTTTAGAAGCTGCCATGTACTCTTTGACTGAATAACATGAGCCTCCTTGTTGGCCCTCATATATGATACTCCTTTCCTGACTTCGTGGCTTTTTCGTGGATGGTAGAAATGTCTGAGACTGTTGTGCCATCCTTACCTCCACTTGATTTCCATGACTTTCTTTAATATTCAGTTTAAATCCTAAATTTTTAAAGAGGCCATCTCTCTCTCTCCCTCTCTTTCTCTTCCTCTCTCCCCCTCTCCTTCCCTACTCCCCCTCTCAAATACACACACACACACACACACACACACACACACACACACACACACTGTCTTCCCCTGAGATTACTCTCATTTGTGCTGCATAGATTGTGTATGAACATAGTTACATGTTATTTTTCCCATTAGAATGGGAACTCCTTGAGCACATAGAATAGCCAGCAAAATGCGTACAGAATTATGAGAAAATGACTGAAAAGTTAAAATTTCTACAACTGTCCTCTTGTTTTATCTAGCTCCAATTAAGGATCAGTTCAATTGGGTAACCTCTAAACAAGGCATTTTGAGATCCTCCCCAGATATTTAATACTTAACTCTAACTCCCCAAATCATGTGACATACACGTGTGCATATACACACATATACACATGCATATATACAATTTATATTATATATATGCATCTGTGTGATAAGCATATATCAATGCAATGCATATACACATACCATATGGCATATAACATATGTGCGTATATCTGTGAATATACATGCATATATTTAAATACATACACACATAAAACCGTGTTTATGCACGCACATATACATGTAGCATATTATAAACATTAACACTTTATATGAAAGTTGACATCATTCTAATATTAGTGTTGTTCCTTCCAGTATTTACTATTTACTAAGAAGAAATAGACTGAATTGGATTTGACTTGGTGAAGGGAATGAGCCTACTAACGAAATCAACTCATTGAATCAATGAGGACAGAGAGAACCTCCATTACAAGTCAAGCAACATTCTGGTAGTAAGTTCAAAGCAAATAGAGCAAGCTTCATTTGCCTCACTGTTTCACCATTCCTTTCCTTGCCTTTCATGCATACCATGCAAGCACCACAAAGTTAGACTTCAAACAGAAAATCAGCCATTCATCTTGCATATGAAGTGGAACTGAAACTTTGAAGGCAGAATGGTAGCATGGATGGAGATGAGGGTTTGTTGTCAGAGACCCTTGCCTTGACTCCCCACCATTACATACAATCATAATCAAGGGTGAGAAAACATTATGGCAGAAGGCCTTCCAAACCATTTAAGGACAGACCCAGGCCAACCATGTTCACATTTCACTCCCAGCTTCGCTTCTGATTCATTAGATCTCACCACAAGATTCAGCTGACCTTTTACTCTGGAACTTCCCAAAGTGACTGGGACTTTTCAGCTTATCACATCCCTCTACCATGCTGGGCCCCATTTCTTGTTGGTGAATTACTTCCTGAATCTCCATTTTAGTGAGCCACCTAGGGTAGCCATGCTTCATTCTTTTCTTGTCTAAACATCTGACTTGACAACTTGTTACATACCCTTCTCTAATTCTCTTTTCCCTCTTCCCCTTTTCCACACCCTTATGCACCTCTTTTCCTTTTAGAATATAAACTGCTTGAGAACAAGAATTGTTTTTCTTTTTGATCTGTACCACCATTACTTAGCATACTGTTTGGTGTTTAAGAAGTACTTTAAAATACTTATTGCCTGCTTCAATTCTGCATATAAATGAACAAATTTATCAATTAATTTTTAATACACTGATTTTTTTTCCTTTTTTCAGTGAACAAAATTATTTATTTATTTGGAAAACAAAATGTATTTCTTTAATTTTATAGAAACCTTTTTCTTTTCTAAATGGTGCTTTACAGGACCACAAACTCCATGTTAGGCACCTCAAAATTAAATCAGAATTCAAATTATTTTGTATCTAAAGCAATAAAAATATTTGAGCCATTGGTACATGCCTCATCTTCTGTGTTCCTGGAAGAAATATAAAAAAAAAAAAAAAAAAAAAAAAAAACTACCTGCCTGAGAAAATAAATTTGAAAGATTTTCCATCCATCTATAGTCCTTTCAGTTTAACTATGCCAAAAGTCACTGTAGAAGCTTGGAAATGCTAAATCAAAGCAAGGTAAACCTTAGAAAAGAAAATAAACTGCTTGGAGTCATTCTATTGTCTCTGTGTCTGTAGATATAGATACTTTTCTCAGTCTTTCTGTGATCAATGGGGCAATGATTTTAATTATGACTTTAAGTGAACAAATTTATCAATTTATTTTAATAAATCAACAATTTTATTAAGTTTTAGCTAACAAAATGGTTCCCTTACTTGGAAAAAGAAATGAATTTCTCTATATTTTGGACAATTATTTGAAAAGTGTTTCCTAAGAAACCAAGTATCATGATATTTATCTATAAAAATTCCAAAAAGTAGTTATCCCAAAATTAAATCAAAATTATTTTATATCTTTGGTAATTTCATAACTTAGACTATTTGAACTGGCCTTGATTTCTATGTTCTTAAAGAAGTGTTGAAATCCATCTCTTGAGAACAGGAATTTTCTAAGGTTTCCCTTCAACCTTTAGTCCATTTAGTTTAACTATGTCAAAGATCACTTTACTTAAGCATTTTATTCCTTAGAAAATTAGAAAAATACTTGTAATCATTCTCATGCCTCTATGTCTAGAGATCCTTATGCTCAATGCCTGAGACATGGGATTCTTGGCTTTTGACAATCTTTCTATGGAACCAGTGAACTGATGCCTTTAATTCTCTAGTTTAAATGAACAAATTTATCAATATATTACCATAAATTGATAAATTTTTCATTCTTTTTTTCAGTGAACAAAGCTATTCTTTTTGTTTGAACCAAAATGTATTTTTAAAACTTTTGACAAGTTTTTCAAAATGGTGCTTCCTGAGATTTCCAGTACCATTTTATTAATCTGAAAAAAATTAAAGGTAGGCCCTGCCAAATTAAATCAGAATCCAAATTATTTTGTGTCTTCAGCACTTAAAATTTTGGACCATTTGTGCCAGTCTTGACATCTGTCTTTCTAGGAGAAATGTTGAAAAACTACCTCCATGAGACTAGGGAATTTCCAAGGTTTCCTATTCACCTGTGGTCCTTTGGGTTTAACAATACAAAGGTCAGTGAAGAAGCTTGGAAATGATAAGGCAAGGCAGGTGAACCTTAGAATTCTGAAAAATTGCTTGAAATCATTCTGTTGTCTTTATGTTTGGATATCTAAATACTCAATGCCTAGAACCCCAGAGATGCTTGGCTTTTCTCAATCTCTCTGTGTAACCAATGGACTGATGCCTTTAATTCTGAGTTTAAATGAGCACATTGATGAATTTACTTTAATAAATCAATGTTTTGTTTTCCTTTTTGCCAGAGAACAAAAAATATTTTCTTATTTGGTCAAAAAGTTGAAAGGAAATTTCTTTCTCCTGGTAAGGGAGGAGGGTATTGAAGGTGGAGATGATTCTAAAAAGAATGGTAAAAGGTCTCACAACTAAAAGAATGGCTAAAGAATGTTGACCCTGGAGAACAGAGGGATAGAACCTCAACAATCATCAAGTATTATAAGGGTTATCATTTATAAAATGATTAGCACTATCCTGTGTAAATACAGATAATCATTCTTATAGGCAGACATTCCTTCTGATTAAGTACTCCCTTATTGGAGGTCTTCACCAAAGCTTATATGACTCCTCATAAGTTTCCCAAAAAACTGCCATGATAATGGGTTTAGAAAACAAGCCCTAACAGTAGAGCCAAAGTGGTGGAATAAAGGGAGGGACTTGCTTGAGCTCTCCCACAAACCCCTCCAAATACCTGTTAAAATGGCTCTAAACAAATTTTAGAGCAGCAGAATCCACCAAAAGACAGATTGAAAAAAAATTCCAATCCAAGACAACCTGGAAGGTCAACAGGAAAGGTCTGTTGTGCCAGGCTGGGAGAGAAGCACAGGCCAGCCCAAGCCACACCAGCACAGAGGGGGACCCAGAGAACCCAGAGTAGGCCTCAGGGAACTGAATCACTGACAGATGTGGTGGTGTCCAGAATTCTCAACCCACACGTGCCTTGTAATGGAATACTATTGCGCTAGAAGAAATGATAAGTAGGATGATTTCAGAAAAAAATCTGGAATTACATATCCTCATGAAAAGTGAAGTGAACAGAACCAATAGAACATTGCACACAGTAACAGCAATATTATATGTTGATCAACTTTGAATGACTTAGCCATTCCAAGCAACACAATAGTCTAAGACAATTCAAATTATCCATGATGAAAGAGCTGATCAAGTCTGAATGCAGATTGAAGCATACTATTTTTCACATTATTTTTTTTCTCTTTTTGTTTGTATCTTCTTTTGCAACATGATTAATAAGGAAATATGTTTTGTGTGATTGCACATGTATAATCTATATCAAATTGCTTACCATCTCAGGGAGGGAGAAGGGAAGAGGAAGGGAAAGATTTTGAAACTCACTTAAAAATAACATTTAAATTTTTACATGTAACTGGGAAAATATTATTTTAAAAAAAGAATATGCTGATTTACCTGTAACACCCTTTATGGGTCAGCTGGTGGTGCAGTGGCTTGGCTAGAGCACTTGGCTAGGATTCAGAAAGATCTGAGTTCAGGTTTGGCATCAGATACTTACTAGCTATCTTACCCGGGGAAAATCACTCAACATCTGGCTGCCTCAGTTCCCTAAACTATAAAATTGAAATAATGATAATACCTACCAGCTAGTGTTATTTAAGTATCAAATGAAATCATATTTGTAAAGCTCTTAGCAGAGTGGTTGGAACCTAGTAGGTGCTCAATAAATGTTAATTTCCTTACTTCCTTCTCACGACTCAAAATTCATGTCCCAATTTTCATTGTAAGTTTGGTACCCAAGGGTACAAAATTAATTCTGTACTCAGGGTTCCAAGAATAATCCTCATTGTCTTAGGGGTTGCCCTATCAAACAGGGGCCCCAACTTATCTGTTCTCCATTTTTTTTAGTCAACTGGACTTAATTAGCCTACAAGAAAGGGAATATTTATTAATGTACTATATATGTATATGCATATGCGTATGTATATGTATGCCTATTAGTATACAAGCATCCTCCACAGGAGCTTGGGGCATACTCTCCCGAAAGTACTAATAGAATCCAGGGGAAAATTGGCTAAGGCTTACATAGCACAAGTTTGAAAATGCTAACTTAAGTCTCCTGTTTCTTTTTTCTCCTTTGTAGATTCCTAATAAAGTTCTCCTTTGGTGTGCCTGAATCCTTCTGAGGGTGAGTGTCCTTGTAGAGTCTGGAGCATACCCTATTTAAGAGAGTAGGGAGGATAGAGAGAAATAATTTCCTCTTACTTTCCTCTCACTTCAGGTAATAGAGTACAACTCCTCAAAACACTCCAAAATCTTGAATTCTTTCTTCCTTCAATGTATGAAGCCTCAGGTATAACTAAATCAACCAATTCCAGTAAATTTCCTAAGTAGCAACACATGTTCACCCTATTGGCTTGAAGCACTACACTACCCAGTTGATTAAATTTGATTCCATAGAGACTCTAGCACTTATTTATACCTTTGATCAATTGACTTATTTAGTGTGTAACTCAAAACACATTATCTCATGATGAAGGTGTCATGTTACAGAATATCCTGTAGTTTAATTAACAGAGGCTGAAGGATGAGGGATAGTACTTTCTATTTGCAACTCTCTGGTAATCTGATGACATTTTAAATGAAGGGGGAGGCAGGATTATATCAGGTTAAGTTGATGATGTAAAAACAAAATATAACAATAAAATGTATTTTTAAAAAAGATGAGATTGATATAAGGTAAAGACTTGGGGATTTTTAATAATTTGAAAGTTTAAATAACTCATAATCTAATCTAAAATGTGCATTGAAACCCCTCCACATGGCATTTTAAATGAGTCTCTACTTCTATAAAGCGACATGTAAATACAAATTTCCTTGAGAGGAAGACTTCCAAACTACCATTATTCTTAAAAATGCAGATGATTCTGCATTTCAGTCACATTGAACAAGAGTAGCAGACATGATCAAGGCAGGAAGTAAGTACACAGGATGTTTTATTAATATGCACTTCAAGAATATGAGGCATCAGGTGTCACTCACAACAAGCCATTAGATCTGAAGAAGCCTGGAATCTTCAAAAGAAAGACTCAGGCACATCATAATTTACAGTTCCAACCTCAAGAAGCTGGCTTGGTCACTGAGTGGTTAAAACATCCTTCCTGATTGCTTACAGAAAACTTTCTGTCAAAGTTGCTTTGTGTTTTGTTTCTCCTGCCCATTCCCCATACTTTATTTTATGAAGTTCAAATTCTGTACTTGTCAATGATTTTGGTGAAATTTATGCTTTGGAATTTCTGTTTAGTCATCATTCTATTCTTCAAATCTCTTTGATAGAAGGACTTCATGGCAAAATAGAATCTGTAAGTGCCCTGGAATCAGTACGAAGCAGATTAAAATCATTCCCCCAATGTATTTTAGCTATGTAATCCTTGATAAATCACTTGGCTTAGCGCCCTAGACAACTCTCCAAAACTAAGTGCTGCAAATGATTATCCTTCTTCCACTCACCCCTTCCTTAATTCTCATCTTTCCTTTGCTCCCTCAATCAAGGATCACCTTGGGATCAGACCTAATATTTTAAAGATCCATATGTAAACATTCCCACAAAACACCTATGTATCAGCATACCAGTGTACCCACAAAACAGTTTTATATCTGCAACTTAACTCCTGAGGACATACAGCACTAGTTTGTTTCAATTCCATAGTTATAACTTATTTGTTTCTTTGTTGTTAGTACACACTTGTGTTTCCATCTAGGTTCAGTATCTTCTATGTTACATATAATAGCAGTACTCTCAAATGATTTTCTCATGCTACCTACCATTCCTTTCAACCACAATAATGATCACTTTTCAGTTCCATTTTCAGGAAATCTGGTGCTTAACACTTTCAAGGTCTGAACTCCTAGCCACATTTTAATTGATTGCCACTACTGGGGAGAAGACTTGTGGTGATTAAAAAATAATTCTGAGAGACATGGTTTCTGGGTAGTTTAATCATTTTACTAATAAACCAGCACATCACTAATAAAAAGATAATCATATGGCTGTCTCTCTCTCCCAAAGACAATCACAGGAATGGGTTCACAGTTTATTTACCCTTGAAAAAGTAGGTGTTCCTGAGGGGTGACAATCAACTCTGATTGGATAATCCAATAGGAGGTGAGATGTATTAAAACAAGGGTCTCAGCGCATGTGGCCTGTTAGACCCAAATCTTGATGAAAGAGAAATCAATTTTATATCATTTGTTAAGATAAAAGAGAGGACCCATATTTTCCCAGACTGCTCTGAGCAAACATAATGAGCAGGAATGCACCCATTAACTGAAACTTAAAATTTCTTTTACAATCTTTCTTGATCATGGCCTGGGTAATTCTTTAAGAGGAATTTCCCACACTGGCTGGTATCTGGATGAGGAAGAAGAAAAAGGAAAAAAAACCTTGGTCCTAATACAATAACTAGTAATTAAATAGAAAAAAGAAGAAATATTTGTTTCTCACAGACTTGACTTTTTAAAAATATCCAGGAGAGGGGGGCAGAGCCAATATGGTGGCTTAAAAACAGGGACTCACTTGAGTTTTCCCCCAAATCCCTCCAAACACCTATAAAACTGACTCTGAACAGATTCCAGAGCTATAGAACCCATGAAATAACAGAGTGAAACAAGTCTCCAGCCCAAGATGGCCTGGGTGGTCACTGGGAAGTGTCTATCACACCATGCTGAGAGTGGAGCACAGCCCAGTGTGAGCTGTGCCAGGACAGACCAGGCCAGAGGAGACTGGGCAGAGCAGGCCTCAGGGCCATGAATCACTGAGCTGTGGCAGTTTCTAGACTTCTCAACCCACCAACACCAAAGACAACAGAGCAGGTCAGTGGGAAGACTGTTGGATCTGGGTGAGAGAAGTTCAAGGTTCAGCCAAAGCCCTGGGGCAGCAGAGGAGGCTGCAGTATCAGTGGTGGCAGCAGCAGCAGCAGCAGCAGAGGCTGCTTCCAGAGCCCCAGGCCTATAGGGTGGGTGGAATCAAGCAGCTGATCAGACCAGGAGTGCAGGGATTGCTTTGCTGACCTAAGGCAAAGTTTCCTTGCTTGAATCTGGTTCGCAGTGTTGTTTGGGTGTCCTTGGGGGAGAAGGAGTGCTGGTGTGGCAGAGCTTGTAGTGGCTGTGGAGAGGGGAGCTTCCTGGTAGTTCCACAGCTTGCACTCAAAGTGTGCTTGAACTCATAGACCAGGCCATAGGCCAGGAAAGGAGTATCATAACAGCTCAGAATATAAATAGCTCTAAAAACAGCAGCACAAAATTCCTGAAGCTTGGAACAAAGGACTCCCTACTCTGAAAGCAGTCATACCCTGACCAAAACTCAAAAGTCAAATAATTAGGAAATGAGCAAGCAGTGCAAAAGGACTCAGACTGTAGAATCTTTCATTGATGACAAAGAAGATCAAAACATACAGCCAGAAGAAGTCAACAAAGTCAAAGATCCTATATAAAAAGCCTTCCAAGAAAAATACCAATTGGTCTCAGGCCATGGAAGAGCTCAAAAATGATTTGGAAAATCAAGTAAGAGAAGTAGAAGGAAAAATTGGGAAGAGAAATGAGAGTGATGCAAGAAAATCATGAAAAACAAATCACAACTTAATAAATGAGACCCCCAAAAATACTGAAGAAAATAATACCTTAAAAATAGACAAACCCAAATGGCAAAAGAGCTGCAAAAAGCCAATGAGCAGAAGAATGCCTTGAAAGGCAGAATTAGCCAAATGGAAAAGGAGGTCCAAAAGACCACTGAAGAAAATATGACCTTAAAAATTATAATGGAGCAAGTTGAAGCTAGTGAATTTGTGAGAAATCAAGAGACTATAAAACAGTATCAAAAGAATAAACACTCAAAGACAAAATGAAATATCTCATTGGGAAAACCACTGACCTGGAGAATAGATCCAGGAGAGATAATTTGAAAATTATTGGACTACATGAAAGTTGTGATCCAAAAAAGAGCCTAGACTTCATCTTTCAAGAAATTATCAGGGAAAACTGCCCTGATATTCTAGAAACAGAGGGTAAAATAGATGTTGAAAGAATCCCCAGATCACCTCTTGAAAAATATCCTAAAATGAAAACTCCTAGGATTATTGCAGCCAAATTTGAGAGTTCCAAGGTCAAGGAGAAAATATTGTAAACAGCCAGAAAAAAAAAAAAAAACAGTTCTAGTATTGTGGAAACACAGTCAAGATAATACAAAATCTAGCACCTTCTACATTTAGGGATTGAAGGGCTTAGAATATGAATTCCAGAGGACAAAGGAGCTAGGATTAAATCCAAGAATCACCTACCCAGGAAAATTGAGTATAATAATTCAGGGCAAAATGTGGATTTTCAATAAAATAGAGGACTTTCAAGCATTCTCAATGAAAAGACCAGAGCTGAGTAGAAAACTTGATTTTCAAATACAAGAATCAAGAGAAGCATGAAAAGCCAAACAAGAAAAACAAATCATAAGGGACTTACTAAAGTTGAACTGTTTTGTTTACATTCCTACTTGGAAAAATGTTTGTAACTCATGCAACATTTCTCATTATGGGAGTAGTGAAAGGGAATATGCATATATAAAGACAGAGGGTACAAGGTAAGTTGAATATGAAAGGATGCTATCTAAAAAATAAAATTAAGAGGTGAGAGAGGAATACATTGGAACAAGGAGAAAGGGAGAGATAGAATGGGGTAAATTGCCTCACATAAAAGTGGCAAGAAAAAGCTGTTACAATGGAAGGGAAGAGGGGGCAGGTGAGGGAGAATGAGTGAATCTTGCTCTCATCAGATTTAGCTTAAGGGGGGAATAACACACACACACACTCAATTAGGTATTTCCCCCTATGGAAAAACAGGGAGAATTGGAATAAAAGGGGAGTATGATAGGAGGGAGGGCAGATTGGGGGACGATGTAGTCAAAAGCAAACACTTTTGAAAAGTGACAGTGTCAAAGGAGAAAATTGAATTAAGGGGGACAGGAGAGTTTGGAGGGAAATATAGTTAGTCTTTCACAATATGACCATTATGGAAGTGTTTTGCATAATGATACATGTATAAACTATATTGAATTGTTTGCCATCTCAAGGAGTGTGGGTGGGTAGGGAGGAAGAGCGAGAATTTGGAATTCAAATTTCTAAATACAAATATCAAAAAATTTTGTTTTTACATACAACTGGGAAATAAGATGTACAAGCAATGGAGTATAGAAACCTATTTTGCCCTACAAGAAAGTAAGGGGAAAAGCGATGGGCGGGGGGGGGAGTGGGGTGATCGAAGGGAGTGCAGAGTGGGGAAAGGGGCAATAAGAATATATACCATCTTGGAGTTGGCAGGGGGATAGGGGGAAAAATTTGTAACTCGAAATCTTGCGGAAATCAGTGTTGAAAACTAAAAAAAAAATTAAATGCAAAAACCTTGCTAAACAGAGAAGAATAAAAATAAATGTTACTGAAAAAAAATTTAAAAAATATCCAGGAGATCTCATTTATTCCTTTATTAAGCTAACATTAGCAGAGTGACTCCTATGTTCAGTATTCTAGGAGAGGAGATGGTGGGTGTCTCAAAGACAAAAAGCACAAAAATCAGTCCTTACCTTGATTTTTTTCTATCCATTACAAATCAGAGTGACAAGTTGGACAATTACCTGCCTTCGGAATTAATCATCTTCTCTTTTTTCTCTATCTTTCAATTTTTTCCATCCAAAATTCTGGTAATTCATTTCTTTCTCTTAGAGAACATCAGGCTGGCAAGCTGTCATATTGCCTGGGGAAGAAAAACCTGATTTTACGATTGGGGTGTGTAGCTCCCTGCTCCCAGCTATCCCTGAATGGTCTCCAACAAATTTTTCTAAGTCATTAGTCTGGGGGACAAATAATAAAATTGATATAAGCATTTGCTGATTGTTTTTCTAGACTAATACAATTTAATTAATGATAGAGGAAGACAGTAGGGAGGAAGAAACAGGAAATGATGAGAATACTTAGATGTTATTTGGCTATATATATGTATGTATGTATATATGTGTATACACACACACACACACACACACACATGTATATATATATATATATTTCCCTATA
The DNA here is from genome assembly GCF_011100635.1 of Trichosurus vulpecula. NCBI lineage: Eukaryota > Metazoa > Chordata > Mammalia > Diprotodontia > Phalangeridae > Trichosurus > Trichosurus vulpecula. Next base: position 443,310,224 of record NC_050575.1, on the reverse strand, counting down.
TTAGATACTGGGCCTAATATTTTCTTGCTGTTTAAGGTTCTAAAACATTTTTTAGACTAATTTGATATTACTCCTTCTTTAAATGTATGTTGATTTGGAATCACTTACTTGCTGAGTTATTTTGGGCAAGTGTCTTAATCTCTCAGCCTCTGTTTTGTCTTCTGTAAAATGAGGGTATTAGTAGCACATACCTCCCAGGGTTACTGTATGGAATAAATGATGTAGTGTGGACAGAGCACTTCACAATCTTCCCGGCATCTACCCCATATAAGTTATTATTCTTGTCTTTGTTATCACTCTTAGTATTCCTTGGTGTTCCTCATGCACCACATTCCATCTCCCACTGTTCCCATTGTTGCCTGTGTATATTGCCCTCACCATTTTACATTTTTTATCATCACAGATTTAGAGCCAGAATAGATGTTAGAATCATTGACTCTAACCTCCTCATTCCAAAATTAAGGCAACAGAGGCTTTAAGAGTGAGGTGACTTGCCCAAGTCCAATCCTGAACTTTCTTTAAACGTAGTCCAAGGACTGTTTTATATACAAGTTGTTTGATCTCAGCTGATCAGTGCAATGCATCAGAAGCTGGTCTTAGAGTCAAAAAGAAGTGTTTCCTCATTCTTCCTCTGTCAATACTGGAAGAGGGACCTTGGGCAGATCAATTGCTCTGTATCACCATAAAACTGCCAAAGACTGCATGTAAAGTGGTTGCTGATCTGCACTGGCAGAGGGAATTTCCTTACCCAAAGATTTCTACCATAACGAAATTATAGGCTTGGCCTAAATAAATGACTTATAACTAAATTAAAAAAAAAAACTAAATAAACAAACAAACTAATAAATAGATAAATAAATAAGTGAAGAGGTAAATGAATGCATATATAAATAAGTGAATAAACAAATGATTGAATAGATATATGATTGAAGAAATGAGTAAGGAAATGAATAAATTAATAACAAAAATTAAATAAGACAATAAACATATATATAAAGAAATAAATATAAATAAACACACAAAGAAAAATGAGCAAAATGAAGGAACAAACCAATGAACAAAAGAACAAATGAGAGAACCAAAGAATAAATACAAAATGCAAAAGCAAATGAAAGAATAAATATATAAATAAAGCAATAACTATAGTGCCCTTATCACAGGACTGACATGAACATGAAATAAGGAAAAGCATGGAAAGTGCTTTTCAAACTTTAAATTACCACATAAATGTCAGCCAGCAGCAGAAACAGCATCACCAATAACTGGTTGTGAAATGGAGCAAGTCAATTTATCCTTCTAACCAATGAAGCTGAATAGCTAAAACAAAGAAGTGACCTTACTAGATGAGCGATCCTGGGCAAATCATTGAATCACTCTGAGCCTCAGTTTCCTCATCTATAATATTAAGGAGTTCACCAGATTATCTCCAATGCCCTTTTCATCTCCATTGGTATCATCTTGTGAGCATATGACTAGGAGATCTCCAAGATCTTCTTTAGAGCTAACTTTTCATGATAAATCATTGGTAAAGCACACAAATAAAGAAAAAAAACTTAGCTGGTTGTCTAGGTGCTTTGTTGAGGTGACAAGTGAGCCCTGAAATTTTTTTTGCAAAGTTTTATTCTATACCAAATGGATTAAATTTATCAGTTGTCTTGGGGTGATGAGGCAAAGACTGCTCTTTTTTTCAAAGTTTGTGTCCATGTATGCCCGCCCCACCCCCCTCCCCCCCAAAAAGGCTGCTTCTAGAAGATAAATGGTTGTGCCTACAATCTGGGGTCAAAATCAGCAGTTGAGACATGAAGAAAAATGTCAGTGCAATGAGAACAATCAGTTAAATACTGTTTTTGGTCTTGTGAAATTGCTATTGATTGTGAAGTCTCGTAGGACAGGTCCAGTGATTTATAGAATAATCAAGAATAAATAAATTACTTTTGATGATGATGAACAACTCTGTAGAAAGTCAATGAACTAGATTCAGTGGAGTCAGGTGATTGAATGAGTATAAGCTGGGTAGATAAAATATCAGGGTGATTGGACAACATCCATACTCTCCAACATAGAGCCCTGGGATCCCCAGGACTAGGACAATGAGAATTGATCAGAAATTTAGAGCAGGAAGTATTTGTTTAGTCCACGCATTCTTAACTCTGTGTGTGTCTGCTGAAACTTATGGACTCCTCAGATTCATGTTCTTAAGTACACAAAATAAACTACATATGTTTAAATAGGAAAATGATTTTGTATATTAAAATAGTTGTCAAATATATTTAAAAGTGTTTGCGGACTCTGGATTAAAAACTTCTGATCTACTACAGTCCCTTTATTGTTTAGAGGTGGAAATGAGAGAAGCAAGGTTTAAGTGGCTAAGGAAGGAGTTCATCCAAGGCCAATGGGATAGGGGACAGCATGGACAAATATACAGAGTTTGTAAATGAAATGCCAAATACAGGGAATAACAAGTTTGACTGAAACAAAAGTTATTCAAAGGTTAGTTTGGAATCAGCTCGGTGATGTTTTTCTTGTTAAAACATACTCCTTGTTAAAGATCTACTAAGAAAGGAGAGTGAAGGATACAAAAAGATGGCTTATATTTATGAACCTTTGAGAATTTATAATTTATTCAATCATTTCTTATCCATAATCTTGCCCAAGTATCCTAAATCATAGACTTTAAGAGTTGGAAGAGACATCAGAAGCAACATATTTGGACTTATTTGAGTTCAAAATGATTTCTCCAACATTTACCTAGCCATTCTTTTATTGGGTTCACTTAAGGAAAAATCTGGTAAATTTGGAAGTCTCTCTTTACAAGGACCCGCAATCTGTCCTTCTGCAATTACCCAACCATTGCTTCTAGTTTTCCCCTTTAAACACAAAAAAATCATTTCAGTCCTCATCCCTCATCCATACGAAAAAATACAAAAAAATCTTCAAATACTTGAAGACAGCTACTCACACTGTTCTGTCTTTAGTCCAAGCTTAACTCCTTCACTTCCTTTAGCTCATCCACAAATGAGATGATTTGCTTCAGTACTCCATATCTCTATAGTCCTTGTTTTTAACTACTTTGTCTTTATTTGTATTGATTCTACTTATATTTGTTCTTTACATAACTCATAGATGTCTTTGTTGTCTCTCCCGTTAGAATGGAAGCCCTTTGCCAAAAAGATTGTTTGATTTATTGTATTTATAATGGCAAAGTGCCTGTAACATAGCAAGTATCTAAAAAATGCTTGTAGATTGATTCAGTCATTTATCTTGGTCAAACTCCCTTGGTCACCATCAAGTTTATGAATGCATTTCCTGCAGAATGAAGCATGGAACTGCACAAAATACTTAAGTGCCTCCCCTCTTAGATTATCACCAGTTAATCATGATGCTATCTTGATTTTATATAATTATGTGCATGTTGTTTTCCCAATCAAATTATAAGGTACTTGATGGTGGGTATTGCTGTTGTCTTGTCCACTTGACCAGGGCAGAGAACAAGACTATAAACTTTCTTTTCCTGAATGTTGTGCCTTCCATGAAGTACAAATCATTTTACAATTTTTTTTTATATTTGTTTTTTGGAGGAAATCAGGGTTAAGTGACTTGCCCAGGGTCACATGGCTAGTAAATGTCTGAGGAAGGATTTAAGGGCCAGTGCTCCAAACACTGCACCACTGAGATAGCCCCACTTAATAATTTAATGCACTGTGAAAGTGCCAGTTACTGTCTTCATCATCATCATCCTCATCCTCATTTTATTACCATATAACACTGTTGACAGATATGGAGCTTGGAGTTCACTAAAACCAACAAGTCTAGACAGACTTTCTCATGATTTACTAAGCAAATTGATTTTTCTCAAAGCAATGTAAAATATGTTTATACCCATTAAATATCAACATGTTATTTCTGGCCCAATATTCTAGATTTTCAGGATCTTTGAATTCTGAGTCTGATATAAATTAGGAAAGCTCTCTCTTCCAGCATGTATTTGTAAACTAAATAATCATTTAAAAATTGAGTTCTGAATTCTCTCCCTCCCACACTTTCTCCAGCCATTGAGAAGGCAAGGAATGTGACATAAAATATCAATTATACATGTGAAATCATGCAAAACATTTATTTATTAGCCATGGTGTGAAAGCAAAGCAAGGAAAATAAGGAAAGTGAAAAAAATATCCTTCAGAATCCATCAGTTCTCTCCCTCTCTCTCTCTCTCTCTCTCTCTCTCTCTCTCTCTCTCTCTCTCTCTCTCTCTCTCTCCCCCCTCTCTCTCTCCTCTCTCTCTCCCCCCCCCTCTCTCTCTCTCCCTATCTCTCCTCTCTCTCTCTCCTCTCTCTCTCTCTCTCTCTCTCTCTCTCTCTCTCTTTCCCTCTCTCTCTCTCCCTCTCTTTCTCTCTTTCTCCTCTCATTCCGTATCTTGGTGGATATCATTTTTCATCATACATCCTTCAGAATTGTCTTGGATCATTTTATGGATCAGAATACATCTTTCATAGCAGATCCTCATACAATGTTACATTTACTGATGGAATGTTCCTCTGGTTCTGCTCACTTCACTTTAATGGATGATTTGATGAGCATTTTAACTCTGCCTTTACACAAATCACTGGCAAAAAGTGTTAAAGAACTTATATGAAAAGAGAAACCCATTGATGGACACAATTGGAGACCTCCCCCAAGTTGACATCACCAATTAAGGAAAAACAAATAAATGAGCAAACATCATGGAATGGAACTCAAATCAGATTTGGAGAGAGAGATTCAAATCCTTACTTTAATATTTAGTACCTTAGACAAGTCATTTGACCTCTTTTCCTCATTATAAATTATATAATAAAATAAAAATATATAAAAAATAAAAATAAATAAAATTAACAGTTTAGTAGAGGTGATCTCAAAGGTCCGTTCAAAGACTAAGTCTATGATCCTTTCATCAGTGATTTCTGGAAAGTTTTTCTCTCTGCTCAATTAGCCATTGATTTCTGGCTATTCAATCAATTCTGAACCCATGTAACTGTTGACTTTTCTAGACCATAGCACTCCACATTTTCCACAGCAATAATAAAATAATTTGCCTTACTGTCCATGCAGAAACTGAACCTAAAAATATAGGTGATTGGCCTGAGGTCACGCTAAGAGGCAGAGCTCAGATTTGAACCTACATTTTCTGATTCTGAACCTATTGTTCCTTTTACACATCCAGGCTGTTTCTCTACTTTTACCTTATGTTCAAACTAAGCACACTCAATTCCATCTGTATTGTGAAACACCCTGAGTCTTGTACATAGTAGAATTAGAAGTGGTTCTCATATTAGGCTGGATTGAAGCTAACAAGACATCTGCATTCACCCAAGCAACAAGCACAAAGTAGTATATTGCTGGGAAAATAAGGTTGAGAATTAAAGCCAAGTGGATCCTTCAATTACAAATGAACAATTAAATAGCAGGTAATTTAACAAGGCAAAGCCTTTATGGAGAATTGATATGTCAGCTCTTTAATAGTGTTGATAATTACTTAGGCTGGTACTTCATGTCTGGCTTCTAAGGTATATAATTGACATGGCATCCCACTTTTACAAAGACAAACACACATATAATTATGCCTAGACCATTCACTGCATTTATTTATGCGCCAGTTCTGCGGCTTTTGTTTTTAAGTGGGCTTCAGAAATGTGCTTACCTATACTCCATGCTGCTTTTCTATCACCGCAGTGAAACATACCAAAATGTGAAATCCTCACTCTGACATTTAAAACCTTCTTCTTTCCCCTCTTACTTCCATTCCTATGTTCTATTAATTCACTGATAAACATTTGTTAAGCATCTACTATGTACTAGGAACTTAACACAAATTGGCCTGCCATCAGTTCTGAGTGTGCCATTCTATCTCTTACCTCTGTGCCTTCCCCCTTTGGCATGATGCTCTCCTTCTTCACATTAACTTTGTACAGTCCTTAGCTTCTTTTTACAACTTATACAAGGACTTCTGGGATACCTTTTATCATTAGCAATTTCCCCCTCTTGAAACAATTCGGTATTGACTTGCTCTTTATTTACTTGGCCTTATAATTACTTCAGTTAAGTTTACAAGCACAAACATTTTTAAACCTATGTATGATTCCTCTTCCATCTGTGAAGGCAACATAATATCAGAGAGAAGGTGGGAAAAGCAAAAATCCTGGAAATGAAATTTGGATTGATCACTCACGATGTTTTGTCACATTGGGCAAGTTGTGTAACCTTACTGCATGTGAAATTCTCATCAGCAAAATGACAGTCTTGGGATAGATGGCATCTATGATCTCTGCCAGCACCAGCTGTCTAAAGCTAAATTCTTTTGTGCCAGATATTTTGTTAAGCAATGTAATATAAAGAAAAAAATGAAATAATTTCTTATATCAGTAGAATTCAGGAGGATATTCTCTCCTTTCTCTTGCTTCCCTCCTTCTCTTTCTCCTTTTCTCCCTTTCTTAATTCCTCCTTGCCTCCTTCCTTTCTCTCCATTTATCTTTTCTTCCTTCCTTCCTTCCCTTCTTCCATCCTTCCTTCCTCCTTCCCTTTCTCCCTCCTTCCTTCCTTTTTTCCTTCCTTTATTCCCCCTTCCTTCCTTATTCCTCCCTCCTTTCCTTCATTGCTCCCACATTTAATTCCTCCCTTCTTTCCCTTATCCCCTTCCTTCCTTATCTCTCTTCTTTGCTTCCTTTCTTCTTTTCTCTCTCCCTCCCTTCCTTTCTCTCTTCTTATCTCCTCCCTCCTTTTGCTTTTTCCCCCCCTCTCTTTCTTCCTTTCTCCTTCCCCCTTCCTTCCTTGCTTCCTTGGCTCTTTCTCTCTCTGTGCGTATTTATTTGTGTCTATATTTCTCTGTTTGTCCATTCCTATCTGTCTCTCTCTGTTTCTTTATCTTCATCTCTCTTTGTCTCCATCTATCTCAGTTTCTCTGTCTGTCTCTGTCGCTCAGCAAAATCAGCTAAAAAAATAATCATTTCTTCCTGGATAAGTAGTATGCTACTCTTGTGAGCCTCTCTTCATCTCTTTACATAATGCAGAATAGTAGACATCTACCATTTATTCTTTGAGGACATAATTAGTGATTGCCAAAAGTCTGAGTTCAGCTCTTCCTTAATGTTTGTTTTGTTTATATTGTTCTATTTTATTTCTATTTTTCTTTTTTCCTTCCAATTTAACTCTGTGCCAATTCAAACAAGTTTTCCTATGCTTTCCTGAGTTCTCATATCCATATTTTTTCATTATATAAAATTTTATTATTATATTTATTTACTAAAATTTGTTCAACTTTTCTCCATTTGGTGGGTATTGGTTTTATTTACATTTTCTTTTTTCCCAAAAGGTTTGCCATGATTTTTATCTATATATGGAATCTTTCTATCTTCTATCTTCTTGGGAGCATACGGCCAGGATTAGTATTACTAGATCAAAAGATATAAACCATTCAGTCCCTTTCTTCACATTAAACCATATTGCTATTCCTTCGGTTTCTGAGAAGACAACTGAGGCCAAGAGGGAGGAAGTGATTTTGCCAGGTATAAACCTATATCAAATGTCAGGTTCAGAGATTTTTAACTCAATTCCTAACTCGTTATTTAGCCTGGTGTTCCATTTTACCTTACTGGCTCTACTGTGGAGAGAATCTTCTTTCAATAATATAAGGATACCAGTGAAATTAATGTTGGCACTTTTCTAGAGTTTGAATGTCATTTACAAAATACAAATTGTTTAATTCTATTTAACAAATATTTCTTAAGTAGCTACTGTGTATAATGAATTATGTTAAGCACTGAATATAGTTGTTGTGGTTTGTCCTTCATTCTCAAAGATGACCATGACATTAGGGAGATGATGACCTGCCCTCCAATTGAACTTGTTTGGAGTGAGGGTGATCCAGTCTTACTTTCTCCTCTAGAGCCATCTGGGTCCAGTGGCCAGATATCAATCAGGATGACTGGACATGCTCCAGGATGCTGTGGGAGACCTTACTCTTCTTAAGCTAAGGTCTTTTCAAGTTCCCATTTTGAGTGAGGTGATGCTCATTCAGTGAATAGAAAGATGGAAGGAAGGAAAGGAGGAAGGAATAAAGAAAGGCAAAAATAGATAAAGAAATAAGAAACATCCTACACTGGAAAAACAAATAAGCCAAATAAGGAGATGACACTGAATGATTTCTAAGGCTCATTTCTGACGTTCTATGATTTTGTTTCTGGAACAACAGAACAGAATCATCTGACAGGGAATCTAGTTTACCCATTTAGCCTTTCATATAATGGGCTCTAGGCAGATACAAAATTTAGATAAAACAAAAAAAAAACTATCTTCCCTGAATTTACATTCTACTCGGGAAATAAGACACCAACCTAGATAAGGAAAAAAGAATACACAGTAATAACTGACGGGTAAATGATATTTTAATGTTACCAAAGAGGTTTATATTTAGTATATCAATCAAGCCATACAAAACCCTATGAAGTGTTTTGCTCTAGGTTAGAAAACTGGGGAAAAATTAAATGACTCACCCAGCACAGATGTGTCAGGAGTAGGAATTGAATCCAGGACTTTCTAAGTCCAACTCTAGTAAGCTGATTCTTAATATTCCATTATAATTGAGCAAGTACCCAACACCTTACTTGCACTCTCAGGGGCAACTTCTGGGAGGACATTGTCATAGTTCAGAGTTGGACAAGTAGGGCAGATCTGCTTCATTATTAGGAATACCCAAAGAAATCAATTCAAGAAATTTCAGTGGTGTTACAAAACCAATACTATGTATGGTCAGAGGGGAATGGATGATATCCACTTCAGAATAGTGATATCTGACATTAAGGTAAATGTCCTGAGGGTGTGTGGTGTGTGGTGTGTGTGTATGTGTGTGTGTGTGTGTGTGTGTGTGTGTGTGTGAGAGAGAGAGAGAGAGAGAGAGAGAGAGAGAGTTGGGTTGAGGTTGAATGAGCAAAGAGATGGAAGGACCTTTGGAGGACTATGGGTTCTTTGAGCTTTTAATGGAATCAGACATGAGCTCTGGGGAGCAAACCAGACAAATCTGCACCATATTAATCACAATTATTGGGGGTTAGATTATTGTCCTTACTGCTAAAAGTTCAAGTTGCCCCCATGGATTACTGGGAAAATTTTCAAAGGGTCCCTTGTGGAATCCTACCCCCAAAGTCACTTTGTAGTAACTAGAACACAGTGAACATCAAAAAGACCAAAAAATGCAAGTGACTGACCTAGAGGCCAGAGAAATGTAGAGGTAGAATGAGTCATCCAGAGACTACACAACAGCTGGCATGGATGTCAGAATTACTTTCCAAGGAGGTAAGTGGAACGTGTATCAGAGGAAGTCTTTCCAGGCAGGAAAAACAGAAGCCCAACCTGCTACTTCATCAAGAATGTGTTGAGGCAGGGATGAGCAGATTCAGATAGGAGTTCTGGGAATAAATTGAAAGTATATGGTTCATGAAAGTAAGTCAGGAAAAGGTAGGACCTTGTTCCTAGAGATGGAGCATTAGGGAAATTAATGCAGGGATTGTTTCTTAGCTGTATGCCTCCATGTTAATGTCCCATCAGCATCACAAACCACATCTTTCAAAAATAACAAAATAATTGAATTTTAGAGTAGGAAGGGCCCTTAGAAAGCATCTTTGGATCCAATGCATTTCTCCTCAACCACATCTGTTCTTCAGATTTAGTTGTTTCTTTTGAGGGTGCCATCCTCATCATGGTCATTCACATTTACAACCCTTGACTCACCCTTGACTCTTTTCTCTTCGTCACACAACAATAACTAATCATCTGCAAAGTGTCATCCACAATATCTCTTTGATTAATCCTTTTCTGTGCCCTCATGGAGTCAGGCCCCAAATTCAGGCTTTCCATGTGTCTTCTGGACCATAGCAATAGTCAACTCATTGCTTGGCTTCTTTTCATTCTCTCCTTTCCCTAGCCCATCTTACCCAAAGCTGTCAAATGAATATTTTGTAGACACAAAGATCCACAATGGTTATCTATTATATCTGGAATAAAATATGAACTCCTCAGAGGGGCCTTTAAAGCCCTCCCTGATGTAGCTTTTATCTGCTTCTCTAGACTGACTTATTTATTTTGTACTTACTCCATATTTTGTCCCTGTCACATTTCATGTCAATTTCTATTAGAATGTGATTGCCTAGAGAACAGGGACTGCCTTCTGCCTCTTTTTTGTATCCCCAGTGCTTTGCACAGTGTCTGGCACATTTTAGGCATTTAGTAAACGCTAATTGATTGATAAGCTATTGTACCTTTGCAAATACCTTAACTGCAGCTTTAAGAATCCAAGTTCTCCTAAGAGTTCAACTCAAATGGCATTTCTTCTGTGAAATATTAATCAAATTTTCCTGATGCTATTAATTTTACCCTTCTGTCATTACTTTTCAATTACTTATCTGTGCATAAGTTTTACCAGTACCAAGTAGAATGTAAGTTCGATGGAAGCAACAAAGGAGTGGAGAGTGCCATCTTTCTGTATCCTTATATCCCTAGCCTCTATAGCTGTGCAGTGACTTTACAACAATGCATGTTCAATTGAATTCTTCATTTAATGCCTAACATGTTGGAAGCATGTTTGATATTTGGCATTGAACACAGCAGATATTTAATAAGAACTTATTGCTGAATTGATATGAAATGAGATCTAAGATGGGGTCTTGATCATATCAGAATTAGGCAAAAGATCAGTTAGTTACTGGAAGCAGTATGTCAGAGTGAAACTGGAAGCAAAGTGACTCAATTCAGACCTATTATCTTCAGATTCCATAAATTGGTCCCAAAGGTTGAGTAAAGATGGAACCCCCAGGTAAACATTAAGTGGTCTCATGTAAAATGGTATGAGAAATGTTAATAAAAATAAAACATATATCCAGCCCTATCAGGTTTTTAAAACCTTTTTTCCCCAAATCACTCTTTGCCTCTTTTAAGAAAATATTATTAGTCTCATTTGAACAGAAGAGGAACTTGAGCATCAGAGGGACCCAGAGTCCCTTGGGAGGCCGGAAGTAATGAGCACCCTAGCTTCGGACTCCAAAACCAGAGTTCTTTCTACTTAGCAAGTAGACAGGCTAAGTATTAGGACAGCATGACATTTTAGTGAAATCGAGTGGTCAATGACCTCTTCCTCCTTGAATGTTCTTGTTATTCACCCATAGAGTTCTCCAATACCATAAGAAGAAAAAAAATAATTTTCTGTAAGATGCTGAATCTATGTGGTCAGGATCACTCTTAGACCAATGATCAACTAACTGGGTAAAGTTTGTCTTTGATGGCCTTAAAACTTCTACTTCTTCTTTCCGGATTCCAATGCATGTCCTAAAATCAGTAACATTGTGCTATCCAGGACTTCATGTCTCCCTGAGCTACCAGAATCTGCTCTGTGGATATGGCATTCAATACAATGGAGATTCCCAGAATTTTTTTTTATGTTACCACTGCATCACAACAATACTCATTTTTCTGTTTCACATATCTTTGGGGCCATTGTCCTATTAAGTGATATGTAACCCCACCTAATAAAAGGTTATGTGACACTAATGTGTTTATAAGAACAGTAAATTTCTTATTTTTTCCTTTCATAAAAGGATTGCATGTTTATTTTATAGTGTGCTTCTAAGGCTAATATCTTGGGTAAGTAATGATCTAACATTTGGCAATTCAATTCTTTGGGACTCAGTTTGCCCTTCTCTAAAATGAGGGGGTTAGGCTATAATACTTATAAATTATCTCCCAGTTCTATGTTTTGATATATACATTTTCCTCCTAATGGTAGAAATTTCAAGGCCGGCAGGATAGTGATGACAGGCCAGTGGGACAGCTGTTTAGGGGTTAAGGATTTAGTTAGGGCCCCTGAAACTACAATCATCAGAATAATGAAGAAACTTATATCTATGGCAAATTAACATAATTTGAAAGGATTGGGAACATTTTACCTAAAGAAAGCTCAGGTTGGAGGAAAGGGGAAGTTAAATTAGAATATTTTTTTTCTGAGATTCTTTAAGAATTTGAATGACTTACATGTGGTAAAAGGACTGCACTTGTTCTGCTTGGTCCCAGAGGGCAGTACCAGAGGTGTGGATAGAAGTAGTAAAGATGACAATTTTGACTTGTCATCAATGAAAAAAATCCTAACAACTAGAGATTCCAGTAAGTTGAATAGGATGCATTGATAGCTAGTGTATTTTCTTACATTGGAGGGTTTCAAATAGTGAATGATTGGCATCTGTTTGGTATGTACCAATGGAGATTTCCTTTTTTTTTTTTTTCTTTTGGATATAGGTTTACTGTGTTGCTGCTAATTTCCCATCTGATTCTGAAGTTCCCTGATTCGGTGATTCAGCATCTGATAGCTAAGCCTGCACATAGGAGATTAGATATTTACATTCCCTGTTTTTAATTGTTTCCAGGAGCTAAATGGCAGATGAAAGAGAGTGACAGCCTCTAAAACATGATGATTGAATTCTACACAGAAATCATGCATAAGGTATCAAACGGAAAACTTTCTCCTCAACTCTGAACACATCTTGTCTTTAAATTTTTACAATAGTGCCATAAAATATTGGTTGGTTTAAGCATGGTGCTAATGAGGCTAAGGTCATATGCTTGATCCCCAAATGGTCCAATTAGCTCTTTTCTATTTCTTTACAAGACTACAGACCTAACCCCAGGGAACTGTATTTAAGAGGGGTTTCTTTATTCAAGTACATGTTGGGCTCAGTGATTTCTGAAGTCCCTTCTAACTCTTAGATTCTGTGAGGTGTTAAGTTCATATTCTTGTTCATAAGGGAGGTTGAATAAGAGAATATAGGGAAATCATTGCAAATATTTTTCTGTTGCTAAAAATGTAGCTCATGGTTTCTAGCTCTCAGTTTCTTCTTCATCATGAGACAAGGGAATCTTAATAGAATATCTCTAAGACAACTTCCATTTCCAAATCCTTTGACCCTCTGCTCCTATAACCTGTATCATCTTCACAGGTGAACTGGGGGAAAGAGAAGGTGGAAAGGAAAGCTAATGCCATCCATTTCTAGGTGATTAATGAATTATGAAGCACTTTAGGCATAATGGCAGCAAATATTTATACAATTGTAATCATAATTAATGGAGCATTTCATATACATTACTTCATCTTACTAGCAGCCAAGTGGCATAGCAGATAAAGGTATGTGGCAGGAAGTCCTGATATCTTTTCTCTCACAGTTAATAGCTATATGATGCTGGAAAAGTCACCATACCTCTCTCAGCTTCATTTTTATCATCGCTAATATGGAGAAAATAACAGCAGCTACCTTCCAGGGTTGTTTTCAGGATCAACTGAGGCAAAATAGGTGAAGTATTTTGCATCCCTTAAAGCCCTACGCAAATGCCAGCTGCTATTACTTAAACATCTTAAACAACCCTGCAGTTTTCACACTGGCAAGTTTTTTTTTCTTTTTTAAACACTCTACCCCTACTATTTAACTATAGCCTCACAAGTGGTGGTAAGTGCTAGCTAAGGTGCTGACCTACATTAGTGGTTGGAGTTTCCTTCATTGGGTTTCCCTATATCAACGAATCATAAATTCATCCCATCTCTCTATCACTATTTCATAAATAAGGAAATTGGGTCTGAGGAGGTAAAGTGACCTAGCAGGGTTCATGCAGTTCAAAAGTGTGTGAAGTAGGATTTAAATTCAGTCTTTCTGAATTTCAGACCAGCCTTCTATTCATAACAGCATTTTAAGATTTGCAAGCCGGTATTATTTGATCCCTGCAGCAGCACTGTGAAGCAAATGATATTATAATGCTGATTTTATGATCAAGGAAACTGAGGCTTCCAGGGTATAAGTGACTTGTCCAGGGTCATACAGGTAATAAGTGTTTGGGGTAGGAATTGGGACCTAGTTCTTCATGACTCCTCTTCTTTCATCTTTCCCCTAGGTCTTGCTAGCTCTCAGATCAAGGAGTATTTGCCATGTATTTAGTTCATCAATTCATAATCTAGCAGAAGAGCTCAGGTCTGCAGGAAAACATAACTCAAATGTTAAAAATAAACCCACATTTGTTGCAGATGAATTTTCACACGTAGTTTGTCAACTGTCCAACTTCTGTGATGAACACTTTGGACTGAAGGTAATGTGTTAATAAACCAGAATGCCTTCCTCTATCCTTTGGAAAGGTTTGCATGCTAAACCAGGCCTTGGCAATTTGACCGGAGTGAACGTACTTCAAGGGGCAGCATTCTTTTTCAAGGGTGGGCATGGCTGTCTCTTCTTCTATAGGTGGAATTGGGGATAATGAAAATTTCACCCATTATTTAAACAAAGACAGAGTGAAATGATGTGTACAACAACATAGGGTTCATGTAATGAGAATATGGAGAATCAGAAATGAAGTTGAGCGTTGTCCAGGGAGGTTTCCTTATTTTATTTAGTGAAAATGGCTGCCAGTGGCTTCCAGGTATTTTTTTTTCACAAACACCAAGAAATTAATTTCAATGATAAATTCTATGAATTAAATGTAAGAGGCCAACTTATGGCCTTCCCTTGGGTCCCTGCTGAACAATTTAATTAGTAGTGAATATAGGGCATTTAGAAAGACCCAAATGGGTAAATGTTGAGCACTGAAGTTTCCTACCAGATTATAGGAAAAATCTTCCAGTGCAAGCAGAGCTAAGGAAGAAAGAAAAGAGGGTCAACATGTATGAAACTCAAGAACAGGAGGTGTTCCACAAAGAACAATGATCTGAATCCATTACAGAGAAGATGGAACCCAATCATGGAATGTCACTTGTGTGTATACATATATACACATAAAATATGTTTATATTTATATTTAGGGGAAGTTAGGTGGCTCAGTGGATAGAGCACTGGACCTGGAGTCATGAAGATCTGAATTCAAATCTGGACTCAGACAATAACTACCTGCTTGACCTGGACAAATCACTTAACCTCTGTTTCCCTCAATTTTCTCAGCTCTAAAATAAGCATAATAATAGCTTCTACCTCTTATGGCTGTGAGGTTTAAATGGGATAATATTTGTAAAGTACTTAGCACAGTGCCAGGCACATAGAAGGAGCTATATAAATAAATGCTTATTTCCTTTTCTTCTCCTTTTCTTCCTGGTGAGGAAAGTCCCTCCATTAATTCACATCTGCACCTTCTCTGTAATTTATGGTATTAAAAGTGTTGTGTAGAAAAATGAGACATTAAGTGATTTGTTCAGGGTCACACACCCACTGTGTTTCAGAGGCCAGGCTGAAATCCAGGTCTTCCTGGTGCTAAGGCTGGCTTTTTATCCACGAATCCTTACCGAGAAAGAGGAATGGAGAGAAGGAGGGAGGGAGGGAGGGAGGTAGAGAGAGAGAGAGAGAGAGAGAGAGAGAGAGAGAGAGAGAGAGACAGTCAGACAGACAGACAGACAGACACACAGAGAGAGACAGAAACAAAAAGACAGAGAGACGGAGACAGACCGAGACAGAAAGTGAGGAAAGGTGGGAGAGGGAGAAGGAGAGGCTGGGGAGAGGGAGAAGGAGAGGGTGGGGAGAGGGAGGAAGAAAGGGAGGAAGAAAAAGGAAAAGAAAGAAAGGAAAGGAGGGAAGGAAGAAAGGAAGAAAGAAAGGACTGAAGGAAGGAAAAAAGAAAATAAGAAAGAGAAATCAGTGCTGATTTTCAAACAGGGATTTGAAGAGAAAGCATCAGAAAATTCTGTGCTGGAATGGAACGAACCTACAAGCACAGAGCTGAGACCCAGTACTCACTTCCACTGGCCAGTTTTTGTGCAATTCTGGGCAAGTTTCTTAAGTTCTCTGAGCTCCATTTTTCTAATTTGAAAATAAAATAAAATACAAAGTTTGTTTGGACTTGTCCCCAAGGTCCCCTTGGTTCAAGAATTTTCCTTTTCACATGTGTTTGATGACAGTCATCTGTGTAGATGGTAAATACTTCATTTCTAGGAGTGGCTTTTATTTTATTTTATAGCATAAGAAAATAGGTAAAGCTATGGAACAGTGCTGTAAGGTGAAGAGAAGTAATGGCAGGGAGACATTCAAAGAGACAGAGTAATGAGAAAGGGCTGAGCACAATGGGTATGAGCCAATGGGTCTAAGAGACTAAGATGGATAGATTTGATTAGATAGCTCAGATAAGAAAGAAATCAATGGGAGACACATATGGGGGTTTTAAAATGATAAACCATCTTAAATCATGAATTGAGGGAAATCCAAGTTCAATCTGGGTCTGGAATTACTTTTCTAAGGCTGCTAATACTCTTCTCAGTCTGCTAGGTTTAGAGGGAACTGTTGCCCACACTTGCCTTGTTACCAAAGAGCCTGGAGGCTTCAATAATCAAAAATAAAAACACCTTGGGAATAAAATGTGAAAGGAAAAACAGCCAGACTAGACTGTTGTGTGGTCAGAATTTCTCCTAACCTGATGGAGTTTGGAGCCATTGTTTCACATTCAGAGCTAATTTTATTGACTTGAGGTACCCAGAAGCAAAATGGTGAATAGAAATTGAACAAAAAAAGATTCCAGAAAAGAGATGAAGAAAAAGATGGGAAGGGAGAGCAGGGATAATTGTCACATGCAAATCATTGTGCCAGTCAACACAAATCTTCAGAATTGGAAGTATCCTCAATATGGAAAATTGGAAGTGGAGAGATGAAGATAGTATAACAAAAAAGAAAACTCTCAGGTATTAAACAATAGAGCTGCACCTGTAGTGGGGGCAGCTACTCCTTGGAAGATTAATGCTTTGTATTATATTGGGTAATAGAAGTACAAATGAGCAGGAATCAGGGAGTCATGTCTCATCCTAGAAAAAAGACATCTAGCCTGGGGAAGGGGGTGTATTCTTTAATCCATCACTCAAAAAACATTTACTAAGTGCACACTCTGTGTCAGATATCGTGTTAGCCATTGGGAATGCAAAACCAAGGGAGAAACAGTTCCTATTCTCAAGGAACTTAGAAATTCTATGAGGAGAAACACCATGGCACCTAAAGAGTGACATATCAAGTGTAAGAAAATGGAATAGATGTGTGCCTCCATTGGTAAAGAGAATCCATGAAAGAGGAAGTTATCATTACCAATTCCGGTCACCATCTTCTCTTCATCACCAAGGCTTAGAAACTTCCCTGGGGCACTGAAAGGTTGAATGATTTGCCCAGTCACATAGTCAGTCTAAACTTTCCTAAACATTTGTTGATCTTCCTAAAGTGAAGGTGTGGTCAGGTCCATCCCATTCCCCTACTTATCACCTCCGGGATCAAATATAAAATCTCCAGTTTGACCAGTGATGCTGGCCTTTTTCCTATTACGCAACCAAACTTGGCTGGCCTCCATGCCTGGAATGTCCTCCCTCCTCAATTCCAGCTCCTGATTTTCCTGATTTCTTTCAAATCCTTACTAAAATTTTACCTTCTAGAAGATGTCTTTCCTAATCATTGTTTATAGCAGAAATTTCCTCCTGTTGCTTGCTTTCAGTTAATACTTCATTTTCTTTGCATGTTGTCTCCCATGAAAGTGAAAGCCAATAAGGGCCAGGACTCTCTTTGGACTTTCTTTGTGTGTTTACAGTCTTGCCCAGTTCCTAAGCACATTTGTTGTTGCTGTTGTTGGGTTATGAGCAACTTTTCTTGACCTCATTTGGGATTTTCTTGGCAAAGATGCTGGATTAGTTTGCCATTATATGCTACAGTGGATTTTACAGATGAGGAAACTGACACAAACAGGATTAGGTGACTTGCTAAGGTACTAATGTGATTAAAGATCTTCCCTTCCCATTAATCCCATTAATAGGTCTCAGGTGGAACTAGTTAAGGGAAGCTTGATTAGGGGAGGCTTCTTTGTAGGAAGGCCCACAACCTTTTGCTAATTAGGTCAGGAGAGGTGTGAAGCCTTCGGGCTCTAAAAAGGATATGTATACTCTGAGGGTAGGCTTAAGCTCTCAGAACTGCAGGAAGAGACTATGCAGGCAAGCAGACAACTAGGATTTGTGAATGAGTGTTTACTGGAAGGCTGCAGTAGAGGGGAAGTTTGTGAGATGACTTGATGCCCTGCTTTGATTTTTAATTTCCTTGCTGTTAAAATGAAGTGGAATTACTGGTTTTGGGATACAATTGCTGCGATGTTGGATTGGACTTCTGGGTTTGGGGATTTGATCCTCTAGTGTCTCAATAAATGTTCTACTTCTGCCTTCTATATGGAGAGTCTCTTATGTTCTGTGTACAGAACTATACAGGAATATTCATGATCACTAGCAATATTCTGACCCTTGCCTTCCAGATACACTTGCCCAGGGTCCAAGTGTCTGAGGCCAGATTTGAACTAATGAAGTAGAGTCTTCTTGACCCCAGGCCTGACATTATATTCATTGTGCCACCTAGCTACTTCCTAGCACATTTAGCACTTACTAAATGTTTGGCTTTGCAAGCCCTTCACCAGCCTGGTTCCTGCCTCCTTTTCCAGGTTTGTTTCAACTTACTCTCCATCATGCAATCTATATTACAACCAAACTGACCTATTTATTTCATCCACTGTCTCCAAGTTTTTGCACAGGCTATACTCCACATCTGGAATTCTTTCCCTCTTCATCTCTAGTTTGTAGATTACCTAGCTTATTTGAAAGATCAGCTCAAGTAGAGCTTTTAGCTAGGAGCCCATTTTTATCATTTACGATGCTAGCCACCTCTTTGGAAGGTTATCTTTTTCTATGTGCATTAATCTTGTTCAACCACTCAACTGCTTAAAGGCCCTCATTTGCTCTTCATTATCTATTATATTCCACAGCCTGTCCCACCTTCAAGGTCTCCCACAACCTGACATACTTTCTTTCTATTTTTACTTTATCCTATGCTCCAGGCAAATTTGAGTGCCATTTATTTCTGTGTATATATTTCACACTTCCTCAATCTCTTACTTTATTTTCACTCTTTTCCACATTCCAGAGGTACCCTTCTTGGCTCCCCTCCTTCCTCTACTGAGCAGCATGCTCTGCTTCTGCACCAATGATTCAATAGCCAGGTAATCATGAAGCATTTATGGATTTTCACCACTGTATCAGTCACTGTTCTAAGCTCTAACCTCTACCTACATTACCTATGCTTCTAAAGACTGTCTGCCTACTCCATGATACGTGTGAATTTGGTAAGGACCCTCCCTTTGAATTTCACATAATGATTTTGCATGGCTTCTCTAGTTCATTTATTACATCACTTATCTAAGTTTAGGCTATAGCCCCTGAAAATCTGCAAGCTTCATGGGGGAAAGAAGTATTTCTGATGTAAGATTTGAATTTTGCGAAGCAACTTCTTTAAATGAGATATTATAGTGTTTCCCCAACCAATGGCTTTGCATTTATTTTATTTATTTTGTATATATTTTTGCTTTTTTTTTTACTTGTGTATACAGCTCCACCAAGTAGATTGGAAATCCTCTTAGGCCAGGGAATATTCCCACTTCCCTTGTCCCAGCTTATTATCCCCAGTAACTAGCATAACAATTTATATAGTATTTGCTCAGTTGAACCAAACCACCACATGGACCTCTCAGTATTGCAAACATTTTATTATAGACCAAGCCTCAAATACAGTCAAGGTTTCAAAATTCAAGAAAGCCTTGCAGAAGATAAAACTATATTTTTTTTAAATCACTCTGTCAATTGAAGAATTAAAATAATTAATGAAACATATAAATTAAAAACAGGACGCAGCTCTTTCTGCAGAATCAGTATAGATGGCAACATGAAAAGGTAAGAAAAAAGGTAATGGCTGGAAACTCCCTAACACAGTATGATTATCACTATAACTCCACCATCACCCCACTCCTCTGCTAAACCTTTTATACCTTAAGCAGCTGGGAAGACAATTGTCCCTCCAGCTCAGCTTACATTTCTAGTGGGCCTTTCTCCTAATACATCTCTGTAGCAAGGCCAATCAATAATTTCTCTGCAATTTGCAGCCTTCGACAGTTTCTATGGGGACCTCAAATGAATTGCTCCTGGTCACACTCTTAGCTCATGTCAGAGGCAGAAATCAAACCCTGGAGATCCTTATACCAAAAATAAGCCTCTACCCACCAATCCATGCCCCCAATCTTTAAATATCTATGCTGTTATTAAATGTTGAGTGTATGAGAAACCAGAATTATGATGTAAAACAAAAATAGGTTTTAGTGGGCGATGCAAATGCCATCCACCCAGCTTAGAGAGAATCAGTAATGTCCATGAAACCAAGAAAATTAAATAAAGAACAATGCATTGCCCAGACTTTCTCTATGTTTTTTATATGGGGAATCAATATATCCTGATTCCCAAGTTTGATCCCAGAATACAAATTCCCCAAATGGTTGGGTTTCTTCTGCAACAGTTCTAACAAACTGGCATCTGAAGACAAAATCAAACCATACCGAACAAACAAAACCTTAAATGCTGATTACATGATTCATCTGAGAAACTAGGTGCGTTCTTGGGAAATCCCATGGTGACTTGTGATAGTCAGCTCCTTATTTTTCTGACTGCTTTGTGCTCCAAATACTGCCTGACTCATTAGAATTCTATCAGCTTGAAATCAGAATGTCTGTGAATAGTAACAATTTTTTTTTCCAACATGTTCTTCAATGAAATCCTTTAGAGGAAGAAGGGGAGTAGCCAGGAAGCTGTACCACTTCGCATTTACTTTAGGAAGGGTACCTTTTTCGGTTTACTACATTTTATTTTTTTATTCTTTGAACTTATAATTCATATTTTATTCTTTAATATTTTAGTTTTCAACATTGATTTCCACACGATTTTGAGTTACAAATTTTCTCCCCATTTCTACCCTCCCCCCACTCCAAGATAGCATATATTCTGATTGATCATCAGTCAGCCCTCCCTTCTGTCAGTGCACCCCACCCCATCCCCTTTCCCCTTACTCTCCTGTAAGGCAAGATAGATTTCTATATGCCATTGCCTATATATCTTATTTCCCAGTTGCATGCAAAAACAACTTTTTTTTGAGCATCAGCTTGTAGAATATTGAGTTCCAAATTCTCTCCCCTCTCACCTCCCCACCCACCCTCCCTAAGAAGGCAAGCAATTCAACATAGGTCACACATGTATCATTATGGAAAACAGTTCCACAATAATCATGTTGTGAAAGACTATATTTCCCTCCATCCTATCCTGTCCCCCTTTATTCAATTTTCTCCCTTGAACCTGTCCCTTTTCAAAAGTGTTTGCTTTTGATTACCTCCTCCCCCAATTTGCCCTCCCTTCTATCATGCCCCTTTTCTTATCCCCTTCCTCGTACTTACCTGTGGGGTAAGATACCCAATTAAGTGTGTATGTTATTCCCTCCTCAAGTCAAATCCTGTGAGAGCAAGATTCACTCATTCCCCCTCATCTGCCCCCTCTTCCTTTCCAACAGAACTGCTTTTTCTTGTCACTTTTATGTGAGATAATTTACCCCATTATATCTCTACCCTTTTTCTCTCTTTCAATATATTCCTCTCCCTTCCCTTAATTTTATTTTATTTTTTAGATACCATGCCTTAATATTCGACTTACCCTGTACCCTCTGTCCATACATATGTGTATATTCCCTTCAGCTACCCTAATACTGAGATCTCATGAGTTATACACATGATCTTTCCATGTGGGAAAGTAAACAAAACAGTTGAACTTTAGTAAGTCCCTTATGATTTCTTTTTCTTGTTTACCTTTTCATGCTTCTCTTGATTCTTGTGTTTGAAAGTCACATTTTCTGTTCAGCTCTAGTCTTTTCATCGAGAAAGCTTGAAAGTCCTCTATTTTTATTGAAAATCCATATTTTGCCTTGGAGCATTATATTCAGTTTTGCTGGGTAGGTGATTCTTGGTTTTAACCCTAGCTCCTTTGACCTCCAGCATGTCATATTCCAAGCCCTTCGATCCCTTAATGTAGAATCTGTTATATCTTGTATTATCCTGATTATGTTTCCATAATACTCAAATTGTTTCTTTCTGGCTGCTGGCAGTATTTTCTCCTTGACATGGGAACTCTCAAATTTGGTGACAATATTCCTAGGAGTTTTCTTTTTGGGATCTTTTTCAAGAGGCAATTGGTGGATTCTTTCAATTTCTATTTTACCCTTTGGTTCTAGAATATCAGGGCAGTTTTCCTTGATAATTTCTTGAAAGTTCATGTCTACACTCTTTTTTTCGATCATGGCTTTCGGGTAATCCAATAATTTTTGAATTATCTCTCCTGGATCTATTCTCCAGGTCAGTGGTTTTTTCAATGAGATATTTTACACTGTCTTCCATTTTTTCATTCCTTTGGTTCTGTTTTATAATATCTTGATTTCTCATAAGGTCACTAGTTTCTGCTCCAATCTAGTTTTTAAGGTGGTATTTTTTCAGTGTTTTTTTGGACCTCCTTTTCCACTTGGCTAATTTTGCCTTTCAAGGCATTCTTCTCATTGGCTTTTTGGAGCTCTTTTGCCTTTTGGGTTAATCTATTTTTAAGGTGTTATTTTCTTCAGTAATTTTTTTTGGGTCTCCTATAGCAAGTCACAGACTTGTTTTTCATGATTTTCTGGCTTCACTCTCATTTATCTTACAAATTTTTCCTCTACTTCTCTTACTTGCTTTTCCAAATCCTTTTTGAGCTCTTCCACGGCCTGAGACAAATTCATATTTTTCTTGGAGGCTTTTGATGTAGGCTCTTTCATTTTGTTGACTTCTTCTGGCTCTATGCTTTGATCTCTGTCACCAAAAAAAGATTCTATAGTCTGAGTCCATTTTCTCTGCCTATTCATGTTTGCAG
The DNA here is from genome assembly GCF_011100635.1 of Trichosurus vulpecula. Taxonomy (NCBI): domain Eukaryota; kingdom Metazoa; phylum Chordata; class Mammalia; order Diprotodontia; family Phalangeridae; genus Trichosurus; species Trichosurus vulpecula. Next base: position 443,287,423 of record NC_050575.1, on the reverse strand, counting down.
CTAACTACTTGACCCTTGAGCTTTTTGTCAGGGTATGACTGCTTGTAGAGTAGAGAGTACTTTGTCCCAAGCTTTAGGGGCTGTGCTGCTATTTTCAGAGCTACTTCTACTCCACCATCACTGCTGGCTCTGCCAAACCAGTGCTCCTCTGCCCCCAAGAACCATCAATCAGGACTGTGAACCAGATTCAAGCAGGGAAAAGCAAGAGAACCCTGCTTCTGCACCACTAAAGCACTCCCTGCACTCCTGCTCTGTTAGGTCACTAGATTCCTCCCACTGCATGGGCTGGAAGCAACTGCAGCTGGAGCTCTTGAAGCAGCTGCAGAAGCTTCCTTCTGCTGCCACTGTGCCCCCCTCTGCTGCCCCTGAGGCTGGGTCCAGACCACTCTCACCAGATCCAACAATTTTCCCACTAACCTGCTCTCTTGTCTTTGTTATTTGTGGATTGAGAAGTCTGATAACTGCTACAATTCAGTGATTCATGACCCTAAGGCCTTCTCTGTCCCCCAGACTCCTGGTCTGGTTGGTTATGATGCATCTGTGCTGCACTGCTAGCACCATTTAACAGACCCTTCCCAGTGGCCATCCAGGCTGTCCTGGGCTGGAGACCTGCTTCCCTCTGCTATTTTGTGGGTTCCACAGCTCTAGAATTTGTTCAGAGCCATATTTTACAGGTATTTGGAGGGATTTGGGGGAGAGCTTAATTGAGTCCCTGCTTTCTAGCTGCCATTTTGGCTCTGCCCCCCATTACCTTTTAATTTAATTGGTATGGAGAAGGAAGGTGGGAAGAGAAGCATGACTATAATACAAGGAAAAGACAAGAAGGAAAACATTGGATTGATATAGAAAAGAAAGATGTTATATTGCTTCATAGACTAAAGAAATATCTCACTATGTGGAGGAAAAGTTAAAGCTTTGTTTCGTAAGTAGTAATAAAAATCCATGGCTCTTCAGGATTGGGAATTATTTTGGAATCCTATCCCTTCCACCTTTCCCCCAGGACCAGCCCTGTTATGAAATGAATTACACTTAGTAGGAACTTATTATGTGTTTGTTCAATTAAATGAGTGAATACTTTACAAAGTCACAAAGCTGATGATTGTTAATTGCTATTCAGTTGTTCATTCCTGTCTCAGTCTTTGTGACCTAGTAGACTATGGTACACCAGGTTCTTCTCTACTCCACTATCTCCTGAAGTCTGGCCCAGCTTATGTTCATTGTTTCCTTGACAATATCTGTCTCACATTCTGCTGTCTTTTTTTCCTTTTTCTTTCAATATTTCCCAACATCAAGTTCTTTTCCAACGAAATCTGTCTTCTCATTATGTGGCCAATGCAATTAAGTTTAGCTTCAGTATTTGACCTTCCAGTGAATAATCTGAAATAAAAGTATTGACTGACTTGATCTCCTTGCTGTCCAAAGGACTTTCAAATGTCTTCTGCAGCAGCACAATTCAAAAGCATCAGTTCTGTGGCACTTAGCTTTCATTATAGTCTGACTCTCATAGCTACACATTACTACTCTAGAAACAACAACAGCAGCGTAGTTTGGACTATATGCACCTTGGTCAGCATGGTGGTGTCTCTGGTATTTAGTGTGTTGTCCAGATTTGCTTTAGTTTTCCCTCCAAGGAGCAAGCATCTTTTAAATTCAGGGCTATAGTCATCAGCTACAGTGATCTTTAAGCCTAAGAACATGAAGTGGGACACTGCTTCCATTTCTTCTCCCCTTGTTTACCAGGAAGTGATGGGACCAGTTGCCAATTTCTGTCTGAGTATGTGTGTGGCGTGTGTGTGTGTGTGTGTGTGTGTGTGTGTGTGTGTGTGAAGCTTTAATATAGCTTTTACATTCTTATCTTTTACTCTCATCAAGAAGTTTCTTAATTCTTCATAACTTTTCTAAAATAATTTCTTGTCTCTTTAACATGACTAAGTTTTATTAAAAATCATGAATTATTCTTAAAATATGTATGTACTCTATGCTGACAAACTTTATATAGAATATATAAATCTACATACATGCTATCCTCCTTTATGTTAAAGAATTATAAAATGTAAAAAAAGGATCTTCGTTAGTATATGATGTCTATTAAAAGCACACAAATAAACTCACAAAGAAGCTTGGATTCCTGGGTAGATAGCCAGCCTAGACTTTCCAGTCAGGAAAAGCTGAGGACATGAATTATGTAATCGATTTGCCTTTGATACATAAAGACCATGGGAAAGGCATTCATTTTGTTGTTATCCCAGGTACCTCTTTATGACTAGAAGCTGAAGAGTAGGTGCCAATGTTCGTCAGTAGAAGGACCTTTCTCACTGGGTTATGGTAGGATCATTGAAATCAGAGGTTCATTATACATGCACACATACACACATATATAAATGCATAATATACATATACACACAAATACGTATATCATATCTTCATATATCTATACATACATATATATTTACATGTGTATATACCCATGTATACATGTCTATATAGTGAAACTGGCGGAAGGAATTGGCAATGACTTAAACAGTTATTGCCAAACTCTCAAAAATCATATTTAGAAGAACAAGACTATCCAGATGGAACACAAAACTTTTAAAATATACATATATATGTGTGTATGTACATTGTGTATATATGTAAACGCACATGCACATACGTACATATACACATACATATATTATCTATTGATCAAATAACATATGTCCCTCTTTCTATGACTTTCTGCATCTCTCTAGCTCTCTGTATCTCTGTTGGTCTCTGTCTCTCTGTCTCTGTCTCTGTCTCTCTCTCTCTCTCACACACACACACACACACACACAAACATGGACACGGACACACACACACACACAGATGCATACACTAGCACATTCTAGGCATGGGCAATAGCTTCATCCAAAGCAGAGGTATTGATATGAATCTTTTTAAGGATTTCAATACCCTCGAGGAGGTCCTAGAGTGGTGAAGAAACATCATCTAGACCAGGCCTGTACAACCTGTTACCCACGGGCCACAGGTTGTGCAGGACTGCTATAGATCCATTTCTTGTGAAGGTACAAGTTAGGGATAGGCTATGTCTATACATCACAATTGTCAAGAATATTCTGGCCATTAGAAAACCAGCCAGCTTGACATCCTAGCATTTGAAGATGCTTCCAAGATTCTATTCTTTTAATACCCTCTAAGTGGCCAAGGTGAATCCTGAGGAGAACTTGATAATGAATATGAAATATTATGTTGCTGGGTCTGAAAGGTACTTCCCTGAAGAATGAGAAGGGCCAGTAATATGATTCAATGTGACTATATTCATCATCATCATTATTGTAAGTATATTTCATCAGAGGATCAACATTCAGTATCAGTATAACAAATAGGTCATTTTTGTGCATCTTTGAATTTTATATCAGACAAGATTATATGGCTTAACTGCAGACATCCAGGGACACAAAGAAGGGAGACAAAAGGTCCAACAGAATCTGGATGAATAAGTGGGCAAAGGACTCAGTTACAGTTACCAGTGAGGTGCTATGTAAACAAAATCTGCATATGGCCCTAGGTGTTATAGCACACCACAAGAGGGGAGGGAGTCCTTGAGAGGATTCTGAGAGACTTGGAGAGCTCAAGCTTTTTCCAACAGCACTATTATTTCACTCTGTACCAAGGCAGCTCAAGGATGCTGATCAGGACTAGGGTTGTTTTGGAATAAGGATCTTCCTGAGGCATTTTCCACTGGTTCCCTATTTTTGACATCACAGTCATGGAAGGGTCTTCTGAGAAGATAGAAGTCTCATAAGACTCATAAGTCTCAAGAACTCAGATTTCAACTTCAAGCTTTAGATTTCTTAATCTGGAACTGAGACCTTTTCATTGGTTCATTAGGAGGAGAGTGGTCTAAATGAGATATACATTACTAAACCCAATAAGATCACCAACTTAATTACAGAGAGGGGACTTGTATATTGCCTACCCTGGCATTTTAATGACTTCAGGGAAAGCCATTCCCTAACTCCATTCCTTTTCCAGAGCCATTAATAATCTGCTATGGGACTGAATGGCCAGGGTGTCAATTAAGCGTGCCAGTAAGTAAATGAGCAAAATGCCCCCACTGTCTCAGCAATGAAATGGGATGCCCTCACCAGCCTGCTCTTTGCCAAAGCTCATTCTTTGTCACATTAGTCCCCCCATTTTAAAATGAGAATGGGAAACTTGAAACTTGGCTGTGCTTGAGAAGCAGAGAACCTGGCTGACCCTCCCATGATACTTACTTTAATAAGATCACCTGAACTCACTGGATGTGGGTGGAACCCCCACATTATCAAACCCTGAATTGCTGATGCAGCATCCTTTCTGGAATTAATCTTTCTTTAACCTCTTAGCATGTTCCATCACTTCTTAGGCTGTAGCTATATTGCTGTTGGTTTTTCTTTTCCTTTTCCCTTCCTAAGCAACAGAGTACAATAGTTAAACCAAATGTTAAACATTATCTGAGTTGATGACTACTGTAATTTCCTTGTAGCCTAATTAATCTATAAACAGGTTTTAAGGTTGATCTAATGCTAATGCAATTTTGGGGAACACATTTCTATGTGGAAAGAAACATATAATATCCTGAAAATCCTTGCATTTGGAGTCAGAAGACATTGGCTTCAAATTCTGGCTTTCCCACTTCCTACCTGTGCAACTGGGAGTACGACACTTAATGAAACTGATTCTTATTCTCTTCATTTATAAAACAAAGAAGTTGGACTAGAAGTTGGTAAAAGCTTTTCCATTTATAAATACTATATTCCGAAATCACATAATCTCTTGGGACCTTGGTTTCTAAATCTTAACAAAACAAAAGAGTTCAATGAAAAGGACTCTAAGCTATGGCCCACTGTAATTTTGGTACATTTATTCATCTGCCACTGCTTTCTCAAGTTCGCAGTCTTCTCTACAATGCTGACTTTTTCCTCACTTCATCAGAGTTTCACAGGATTCCAGCCATAGGACTGGAGGAGAACTCAGGAGTCATCAATCCCAACCCAGTTATTTTTGATGTAGAACCTGAGGTACAGAGAAGTGGAGCTACCTTCTCAAGGTAACACAATTAGATGTTTCAGGCAGGATTTGAAGGCAGGGTTCTTTGCATTATGACTATAAATCACACAGTTGCTTTCTATTTGCATAAAATTTGGACACACTATCTTCCAAGACATTAAATTTATATTGCATTAATTATTCTTGCTTCCCTGATAATTGACTCATTGAAGCACCACATGCCCTTGTGTTTTACTTGTGGTCAATCAGCTGACATGGATTCTTTGTCACAATATTTTTTAAAAATCTTTAGTAAAATACAAAAAAAATCAATAAAATCCCCAAAGCAAATGTTGCAAAAATAATTATGATCAAGCTTGGTCATTAAAAAGAAATACGGGGTTGGGGCAGCTAGGTGGCGCAGTGAGTAGAGCACCGGCCCTGGAGTCAGGGGGACTTGAGTTCAAATCTGGCCTCAGACACTTGACACATTTACTAGCTGTGTGACCTTGGGCAAGTCACTTAACCCCAATTGCCCTGCTTAAAAAAAAAAAAAGCAAAAAAATAAAAAAAAAATAAAAAATAAATTTAAAAAAAAAAAAAGAAATATGGGGAGGCAGCATCCTACCTTTCTTCAGAGGTAGGAGACTATGGGTGTGGAGCACAGTACATAGTGGCAGAATTTTTGTGTTGATTAGTTTTACTGACTTGATTTTTGCTTGTTTTGTTTTCAGTTTTGTTTTGTTACCTGTTACAAGGTATAGCTCTGGGAAAGACAAGGTAACACATTAGGGAATTCAAATGATATAAAAACAAAATATATCTTTTTATCTAGAAAAAATATGTAGGCAACCGTAAAGGCAGCTAGGTGCTCTAATGGCCCTAGTGTTGAACTTAAAGTCAGGAAAATCAGGCATCAGGTCCTAGCATAGACAGTTTGTACTGGCTGTGTGACCGTGGGCAAGTCACTCAATGATTGTTAGCTTTAGTTTCCTCATGTATAAAATTTTGAAAAACATAACATGTGCTTCAGAGTTGTGAGGATAATGAATTTAAAGTGCTTTCCAAAGTTCTATGTAAATGCTAATTATTATGGTTACTGCTAGTATGTGTTGGTAAGCAAAATGGGCTCTTGGCAATCACTTCAACCAAGTGCCCTTGAAGAGTTTGGCTTTTGTTTCCTTTGAGTAATTCAGTGTATTTCAGGCCCAAACCCCTATTAGGTGCTAAGACTATGTGGGTGTGAAGCTCCCAGGGTACTAAGGGGAGGTGCTAACTCAAGAGCCAATCATAGGAGCCTAAGTTCTGGTCATTTAGATGATGTTTGATGACATTTGAAATGGTATAGGAAGAGAAGACAGAGCTATTTGCTCAGGGATTTCACTCTTGGTGGTGTGCTAATGCAGAGACCCCAGGCAGCTGTAGCTAAGAGCCCTCCAGCTCATAACCCAGATGTTGGGACTTTGTTAAACTCTGGTAACTATGAACTGGGATTTGAATCAGACAAGGTCTGTCTGTCAATGCTTGTACTTTGTTTGTATTTGGTCTGAAGTTCAGTGTGCTGGCTTTTTCCCCTGAACTAAGTGAATGATATTTGTATGCTGAATTAAAGTAAGCTTGTCAACCCCTTGACATTGCTTTCCTTACTAAAGCAGATCAAAAGACCCTGGGCTTTTGCAGCATGCTGGTAGCATTCTTGTCATTGGGCTTGTGTTGGTCTTTCACCCCACAACAGCTGCTAGCCGGATTGTTGAAACACAGTAGTAGTAGTAGTAGTAGTAGTAAGGGAATGGATGTCTCATGATCGAGTCATCTACACATTACGACCCAGGTCATTATGGCAGTCTTAGAACAGAGTCACACACTACACTTTCCTTAAAAATATTAGTCTTTATTTTAGTTAATGGAAGGGAAGGCAAAGGGCATACCCTGAAAGACCTCATGGACCGAAAGGGGGAGGGGTAAAAACCGAAAATGAAACAAAACAAAATAAAAAAAAAATAGAAGCTTGGGGTGATGGTGGAAATATCTTCAGTGCCCTGTCTCTAGAATGGTATCACCAAGGCATCGTTGGAAGTTTTTAGGCCATAAAAGGAAGATAGGGAAATGGACCCAAAATGAATATAAGGGAGACTTTGGCTTTGATCTCTCAGGTTGGCTTACACTGTTTTTACTTCTCACATCCATGCCAGAGCTCACATGATGGTGACAGACACTATAGGTTTGAGGAGAGGGATAGATTTCCCTAAATCAGATGATTGATTCTGTATCTCAGATGTTGGAATCATGGAGAGGTCAGGGACTGGCTACTGTAAGGACATTGGCTGAGGAAGGGTCTGGACATGGAAGATTCCAGCAAGGAGAAGATTTGTTGTTGCACCTTAGGAGATAGAAACTTTTATCCAGATGACAATAAACTTATGGATTTCCCAACCCAAATCAGAAATCCTTTTGATCTGAAGAGTTGACCTTTCAGATAATTAGAGCTTTTTTATCTGCAATTCACTCATTGCTCTGATTTCCTGAAATTTATTCAAATACCTTGGCAACAACTTCATAGCAACAGACTTTTATGAACAGAGCAGTGCTTAAGGACAAAAGGTGAGGCGGACAACAGACCAACCAAAAATTCTGATCCAATGACTATGGTCATTTAGCTTGCTTTCAATTTTGCTTCAGAATTTGCCGTCATGGTCTTTTATGACTCCCTGGCACTTCCCATCAATAACATCCTCATTAGTCTGTTTCTACGGAAGTAAGTGCCATAGAGCTGCTATGAAAAGCACAGTGGAAGGTAATGGGAAGAAACATGGATTCAAAGGCAGAGGACCTGAGAGGGAATCCCGAATCTCCTACTTAATGCCGGTGTGACCTTAAATAAATCATTTCACCTCTCTAGGACTGAGTTTCTTCTAGAAAATAAAGTGATTAAAATCAATCTCTAAATTACCTTCCAACTCTAAATCTGCTTTCATCTTGATGCATTACTGACACTTTTAGGGCAATAATAATCAAACCCCAACCAAGTACCCAGAGGCTTTCCTTGCACTAAGGGGCTAGATGTTACCTTGAAGGGAGAAGTGAACAGTCATGGAAACCATTTTTTCTCATCTGAGATAACAAGACAACATTCAGATGCCTTGAAGTAATGCAAAAGAAGTAGAAATTAGAGGGATATAGGTAGGGTTTCATTAAGTTATTCATTCCTTTAAACTAAGAACAAATATTGGGTGCAACATTTTAAAGTAACATTTTCTATGGACTGACTACAGAGGCAGGGCAACACAGTTGAAAGAGAATTGGTCTATGAGTTAGGAAGACCAGGGTTCAAGTCCTGAATGACACATACTGGGTATGTGACCTTAGATAAATCGCTTTTACTCTCTGTGATCCAGGCAGCTCTTGAACATTATAAGTTTCAGAGAAGGTATAAACCTGCTTTGGGAAATGATGCTCGTTCATCCTTTTGTTCCCTGTATCAATGGAATCACAAGTTGAGTGCTTTTCCCTATCCCTACGTTGGGCTAGATTCTTCACACACAAAGATGTAAAACCATGCCCTCCCTGACCTGAGGGAGAATACATTAGACCAAACTCCTAAGACATTTACACAGATAAGTATAATACAAACTTAAATTTGATAGGGACAAAGGATGTATCTGAACCCAACGTAATGAAAAAAAATACAACATTTGATATTTCTATCTCCGTCTTTAGCAACTTAGAGACATATGTTAAAGATGGTACCTAAGATGACATTTAGCAGCATGGCCACAAAACTGTTTATGGATGAAATCCACCTTTTTATTTTAATTTTAGTTACATGACTTATCTCATGGAATACCCTTTTGATGACAAATATACCCAAAGTGGGGCTAAGGGGCAAGGGTTGTCACCATAAGTTGTCATTAACCACTAGATCCCCTATCAGCAATCTTATCTTCTGACTGCCAGGGTCCCTACACCCTGGAGGTTGTTTTTTTTATGGACATGGCTTCTGTAGACTTTGTGCCCATCTTTTCATAATAATGCAAGAAGTATGTGAAAACACGTTCATCTCTACGTCAGCAAACAACACATCAATAGATATATTCAGTGTTTCAGGGAACCACATCAAGCACAAATTTCTGGTCCACAATTAGCAGGGCATGTGATGCACAGAACTCCAAGCTGGGAACTCCAACCATCTTAAGCCCAGAATGTCCTAGAAGCCTCACTTACCCCTTCTGTCTTATCCCTCATTGGGAATCTCTGCCCATGATACAGAACTAGGCTACCAATCTCTCTCAAAAGACACTTTAACTATTAGTGTTATGTATTCTCCCTTTCCTCCTAGAATTATATTATTACTGGGGCCAGTTTAGTCTTTACTGATCGATGTGTTATCCCAGCTCCATCGTCATCATCATCATCAGCAGCAGCAGTAGTAGCAGCAGCAGCAGCATCACCATCATCATCACCATGACTACTATCATGCTAACAACATTAATGTAGCACTTTATGATTTGTAAAATGCTTCCCCATACATTACTCCAGTGGATTCACAGAGCAATCCTATGAAAGAGGCACTTATATGATTTCCCATTTTACAGATGAGGAAACTGAGGCTTCACCAGATTAGATTAGGTTTTTTTTTCTTCCTGTTATGCATAGACACTATTCAGCCTCCCATATATTCTCCAGGTATTTTCAATTTTAATTTTTGCTTTGTTTCACATTTTTTGCTCCCAGTGAGTAGTCAGTTAATACCAACAAAGATGCCAAAAATTATTAAATATTCACTGTTAAATGATATACCCAGCAATCCACCAACTATTTGACTTTTAAAAGAGGACCATTCATTTGGGCAAGGCCGCAATATAGGAGAGCCACCAATTGCTCTTTTCAAGGAAGACAGAAGACATACATAAAACTTTCTTTTCTATCTTTGAAAAATCGCCATTTTCTGTTGAATTACTTCTCAGATATAAATGTTGGAATATCCAGTATTTGAATTATCAATGACCCATTTAAATTATATTTCTCTGCCCCTTATTCTAGAAACCTCATCCATCTCTCCAGTTACTGCTGATCCACTGAGTCTTTGAGGATTAGTTCTTCCACATCCAAATCTACTGAATGTAGCACAGTAGCACAGAAGGTGCTAATTTCTATAACCTCACAAAAGTAATCTCAAGAGATTAGACAATTTAAGGCTTGATTTTCTAATATGGTACACATGCAAAATCGTGATTGGGATAGCCAGTGTGCCATAGGGGAAAGAGGACTGCCTTTGATATCTAATGACAAATATATTTAAGATTTTCTTTTATAGAATCTAGCTGTGTGATCCTTGGACTTGGTTTCCCCAACAATTTTTTTCAGAGGTTGTGAAGATGGCTGAGGCAGATGCTTCAGAATACTTAGGGCTAGGTCAGGTGTCAAAGATAAGAAGGTCACCCACTGCATCCCAGGCTATTGCCAGTCACCTTGACTTTTGTCCTGCCACTGGACTTTGCTAATTTTGGCAGAAAAGAGTGAGGCTGACAACTGTGCAACTCTGCCTGACTTAAATCCAATTCATGCGCAAGTCAAGACATCCACCATGATGTCATCGGTCCTATTTGGTAATGCAGGATGAACAACAACAATACCAAAGGGTATCCCAAATACATGAAGAATCTTCTTTACTGCTCTTAGTAGCAAATACAGTATAAGTCACGTTCCATCAGAATGGCAGTTATAATTAATCATCTTACATATCTTACAAATTAGTCTTTACAAGTCTTTACAGTCTTAGAAATTACAAGTCTTACAAATCAGGCAGTAGACTTGGTACGTGAAGGACACAGGATCCTAGAAGTTAGATTGTCTACTGAACAACAGCTAGGATTGCTAGAAGGGGCAGCTACGTGGTACAGTGGATAGAGCATCAGGCCTTGAGTCAGGAAGACTCATCTTCCTGAGTTGAAATCTGGTCTGAGACACTGACTAGTTTTTTTGGCTCTAAGCAAGTCACTAACCCTGTTTCCCTTGGTTTCCTCATCTGTAAAATGAGCTGTGGAAGGAAATGGCCAATTACTTTACCGAGAAAACCTCAAGGGGGTGTAAAGAATCTGACTTGACTGAAACACCTGAACACAACCACCAGTATTTACGGAGATCTTTAAGTTTTGCCAAACAGTTTACAAATGTCTCGTTTGATATTCACAACCATATCAGGTGGTTATAATTGTTCTTATTTTACATCCAAGGCAACTGAGGCAAGAATGGTTAAATAATGTGCCAAACTAGTCAGCGAATGAAGGAGGATTCCAGCATACTTAGCCACTGCGCAGCCTGGATGTTTTCTTCAAAACTGTCTGTAGCCGGAGTCCTTATTCTTATGGGACCAGGCCTAATGTTAAGGTGTCACTCTGTGCACTGATACTGATTTTCCAGTTTATAAGAATGTCATTTTTCTCTACTGGAAAATGCTAACAATGTTAGGCCTCCTCACCATCCAACACAGCATAACTTCAAGGCCAGTTGGATTTTCTTAGCTTCTTCCATTCTCATTCCACGCTGGCCCTATTCCCAGCACGTCTCCATGCTGTGATCCAGAGATTTGTTTCAGTTTTTCAGCTCCTTTGAAGTACTGGCTCTGGGGTCTTCTAAGTGCTCTGGGGAAGTCTGGATTCAGATGCATCTAAAATTCAGCACACTTAATTCCCTCAAGATTGACTCAAAATGGGCACTTTTTATAAGTTAACTCCAAGTTACTCACATTCCTTCTTTATTCTACTTTGCTTCAGGAATTACATACTCAAGATGATGCATTTTAAATTAGCATTTTGCATTTACAAAGTGCTTTCCTCACAACACCACAGTGAAACAGATGCCTGAAATTGGTTATTCTTATTCTAAATATGAGGAAACTGAAGCTCTGAAGGTGGGCCGGCAAGGTGGTAGAGGAGAAAAAGCAGGAGATTTGGAGCCCCAGTGCCTACGTTGAAAATTACCCTCTTCCACCTGCTACCTGTATGAGCTTGGGCAAATCGGTCAAGTGGCTTGGCTTTGGTTTCCTTGTAAAGTAAATGCGACAGTCTGGATTCAGAGGTCACTTTCACCTCTAAATTCTCTGACAATATGAACTCAGGTTTTCTGTCTCCAAATTCTGTTTTTTTTTTCAGTATCACCTCTCTTTAGACATTGTACTACTTGTTTCTGGTTTATAATTCATACTGACCTCTTTGTACGGTATTTTGTTAAAAAGAGAACAACCTGGAGAAGATCCAAAAGTCAGTCAATCAACTAGCATTGGTTAATGTCCTACAGTGTTCCAGGCACTATGTTCCACCCAGTGAAGGGGAAACACTGCAGCCTTACCATTGGCTGGCCCCAGAGTTGAAGAGGAGGAGGTGTGGGCTTAATTGCATTTGGGAAATCATGCGGTATTTTAAATTACTCCAAGATATCCCCAAAGAGGAAAAATGCATTTTAATAAAAATGTTTTCCTGAGGATGTTCTATGATGGCAAAGTTTTCAAGAGGCAATATTGCAGGTGGTGCACACTTCTCTGGCAATGGACTAATGGGGAGATGCATGGGAAATAAAGACATACTTGGGTAATGTAAATAAGTTACAGAATATTGGTCATGATGAATTTCACGAAAATAATGGCATAATATACCTAATTCAGGAAAGTTATGATTAGAAAAATGGTAGGAGTATTCATTTAGCAAGAGTGAGGAAGAACAGATGGATAGCTTTGGTATTCCACAGGTGCTCAGAGAATGTTTTTTGTTTTTAAATAGAGGAATGTATCCATTGGGTGGATTTTGTTTGGAAGAATTCTGGGAGCATGTGGACAGAAATCACATAGGAGTAGTTGTATGAGGAGGACCGAGTTTATAATCTCAAAGAGGATCATAAACATGTCTGAAAGGTTCGGAACCGCCGGATATAAGAAACTCTCAAAGTAGAAGGCAGAAGAATCAAAACATTTATTTAGGCTCCACAGTAACCAACCCATGAACCAGAAGCCCCATTTTGATATGTTGATCAAAATCTTCCAGGCCCAATAAGTACGCCTTGCAAGAGTAACCAGGAGGCTACAGAGAAGCATGATTGCGTAAAGCAAAATCATGCTTCCCCCTCGATGGTAATAAGATTACCCACTGGCCTGAAGTCTTTGTTCAGCTTCCTCCCGTAGGTCAGCTCTGCTACTGGCAGCTCCTGCTTCAGCTGTGGCTGTAACTGACGTAACTGTCGTAACTGCCTCTGTAACTGCCTCTGGCTCCAACTGTCGCTGTAACTGTCGCTGTAATGGCCTGAAGTCTTTGTTCAGCTTCCTCCCGTAGGTCAGCTCTGCTACTGGCAGCTCCTGCTTCAGCTGTGGCTGTAACTGACGTAACTGTCGTAACTGCCTCTGTAACTGTCGTTGTAACGGTCGCTGTAACTGACGATGTAACTGTCGCTGGCTCCAACCGGAAAAGGAAAAGAGAATCTTCAAGCTGTCCTCTCCCCTCTTATAGGGTTTTTGACATCATCAAGCTCCGCCCAAATGACCAGGGCCGATTGGTTCCTGAGTTGGCCCCTCCCCCTAGCATAGACATTAACACCTCCCCTCAGCCAGCCCCATGACTCATCACACAGGAAGTTGTCTGCTTCCCGGCATGCTCCCCGGGCCTCCTGCCCCGGAAGAGCAAGCCACAGTGTCCAGAGGCTCAATGAGGCAAGCTGAGCCATTCAAAGAAAACAAAAGCCATTATGGCTACACTCCACCCCTTGTTATAGGATACATAATCTAATCAGCCATGTATCCTAGAACATACATTGTGATCCAATTACAAAGGAAACTAAAACATATCATTCATTATAAAGCAAAACATATCATTTGGTGACATTCCTAAATATTGGTTTACGATTCAAATGTGATCCACCCCTAAATCCTTGTATCCATTACATAGGATCAATAATATCATAACAATAAAACAACACAGCAAGGATAACACAAAATAAGTAAACAGAACACTATCATCATTTCCACCCCCCTTGAACGATTGGGGCTCAAAATCTTGGGGTGAGGGGTGAAGGTCTCATTTTCCATAGCTTCTTCATGCTGAAATTGGATGTAGAGATGGCCCTGCCCCCAAAAAGTCCCATTCCAGAGGTCATTTCTTTAACGAGCTGGCAGGAATTCCAAGAATGCTACATGCTTAGGCAGTCACCGGAAAGTGCAGGGTGCTTAAGCCTGAAGGAAACAAAACTAGCAACAAGGTTAGCCAAAACAAAGGACAAAAGAATAGACAAGTATGGACTATAATTCTTCAAATAAATCATCTCAAGTTTGGTTGAGATTTCAGTTATGCAAAGATCCAACATCAGAGCCAAACTCAGGTGGGAAATGTTTCTTTTCAAAAGGAACATAATGAGGAAGCCAAGAGGATCCCACCCTAGATATAGACTAAGATTGTCCTCCCAGCCTTTCCCCAAATGTACAAGTTTTCATCCGTTAATCACACAAGGTCACCTTCAGTCTGAGTGGCTTGTAGGCTTGCAGGAGCAGTTCTTATTTCCCTATTTCTCGTGTTATCAAGTCCTCTATACATTCTGTATAATTCATTGGTTGGAATTCCATCTATCATTTCAAAACCTACTCCTGCTCTCAATAAAGCAGTAAACATTTCTTTCCTTGTTACTCTCCTTTGGCGCCAAGTTTGCTGGTTATACACTCTTCTCTCTCGAGGAGATCTATCCCTTCCCCAGTCACCTAAGTCATATAACTGTAAATCTTATTTATCACTGTTGTAAGACGGCTCCCTACTTCTCCAAGTAATAAATTCAAAATTAGTTGTTTATAAGCAGGGGGAGCTGTCCTAATTATTAAATTCCTATGAGACAGTCCCATTGGATCATTGTAATATTTGTCTGCAGTTCCTATCATAATGGCAGTCTTCATTACCTCCTCCTTTAGTCTCATGATACAATCTCTAAGTGAATACCAGGGTCTGTGCTCAGTGGGCCACATAGAATCAGTATCATATCTCTTATTGCATCCCACAGCGGCTAATGCCAACAGAGTAGTCCTGCTATCACCATCTCCTTGCTGATGATGTTCCCTAAAAGCTTGTTGAACTAGAGGATCATGGCTGATACCTATGAATCTCATGCAGTCTGTCCCATCTACTGATATTCCACCGGCCCCTTGATCACTGAGTCTTACCATCCAAGATATCAATGGTTCTCCTATTCTTTGGCTGAATCTACTCAAAATATCTGTGACCTCTTGCGGTGAGAAATCTTCCTGAATTTCCCTTGTAACTGAATCTTCACCTCGGGTTTCTGTCTTCCTCCTTTGTATGGGTCGAGCCCTTGTCTGATCATTTAACCATCTCCTATTCTCTGTGTGAGGCACATCCTGAACCCCAGTAGTGTTTTGTGCCTCAGCCGGCTCTTCTGGGCTGGGTTGAAATGCACTCTGGGCTTTTTTGGTCTCCTGTTGCTCTTAGCCACATTAATAGAAAAGTTCTCATTTGAGTCAGTTTGGTCTCCTGCTATCTGAGATTCCTCTTCTTCCTGTGGGGTAGGAGTGCCCCCATGTCTTTCACTTAATCTCAATCTTTCGTATACTAGCCGGTAGGCTGATAACACTATCCAGCTTTGCCTAGATAGTGATGCCCCTGACTGAATCCCAACTTCTCGTAAACACTTTTCCAAATCCCTAGGATCTCCTTTCCGTAGCCTTGGTTCCCAGTTTTCACAGGGTCCAGCTTTTTTAGCCAATTCTTTTGCTAGGGAGGAATAAAATGGATCCTCCCATCCTGGGATATTTATCTCTTCCTCTGAAATTGTTCTGCTTCTAAATAGAGATCTTATACCTAGCGATCCTGTTCGTGACGCCAAATGTATGAGGAGGGCAGAGTTTATAATCTCAAAGAGGATCATAAACATGTCTGAAAGGTTCGGAACCGCCGGATATAAGAAACTCTCAAAGTAGAAGGCAGAAGAATCAAAACATTTATTTAGGCTCCACAGTAACCAACCCATGAACCAGAAGCCCCATTTTGATATGTTGATCAAAATCTTCCAGGCCCAATAAGTACGCCTTGCAAGAGTAACCAGGAGGCTACAGAGAAGCATGATTGCGTAAAGCAAAATCATGCTTCCCCCTCGATGGTAATAAGATTACCCACTGGCCTGAAGTCTTTGTTCAGCTTCCTCCCGTAGGTCAGCTCTGCTACTGGCAGCTCCTGCTTCAGCTGTGGCTGTAACTGACGTAACTGTCGTAACTGCCTCTGTAACTGTCGTTGTAACGGTCGCTGTAACTGACGATGTAACTGTCGCTGGCTCCAACCGGAAAAGGAAAAGAGAATCTTCAAGCTGTCCTCTCCCCTCTTATAGGGTTTTTGACATCATCAAGCTCCGCCCAAATGACCAGGGCCGATTGGTTCCTGAGTTGGCCCCTCCCCCTAGCATAGACATTAACACCTCCCCTCAGCCAGCCCCATGACTCATCACACAGGAAGTTGTCTGCTTCCCGGCATGCTCCCCGGGCCTCCTGCCCCGGAAGAGCAAGCCACAGTGTCCAGAGGCTCAATGAGGCAAGCTGAGCCATTCAAAGAAAACAAAAGCCATTATGGCTACAGTAGTGGGGATAGATGAGCTGGAGAAACCACTGAAGTATTTCTGTGCATACTTACACACATACAACAGTTTATACATATATGTCTATATGACAAATGTCTACTTTCCATACACCCATGTACATATGCATGTGTATATATAGATAGATATAAATATATTCACACACATACAGACATGTTTGTATATGTGTATATATACATGTGTGTGCATATATGTATATACATACAGAAAACCACATTATATACACATACATATATGCACACACATATACATATGTGTATGTGTGTGTATACACACATACGTGTATGGATACATATGGAAACATACCAAACTTGTCCAAGTATATATCCAAAGTCTACATCCCAAAGTCCCAAGTCTATATATATCCAAACATTTATACCTATATACAGAATCCAGATAAGGAAACTCCACTACCAATACAATTCAGTGTTTTCTCTGCAGATTAGTGGCTTAGAGACTTAATTTTCATTGTAACCAGAAGAAATATAATGTATTTTTAGATCTTAGTAAAGACAAGAAAACCTTTCAGTTTTAATTTCCAATCATTTTGAATCCTTATTTCAATATGATGCATATTAATTATCTGTTTCAGGACACTGTATTTCTTTACAGTTTTATCCCTTGTAACAAATTCAGTTACATGATTTTTGAGTTTTGCTAGGTCTAGGTGTATTCATTGCTCTTGGCTTTCTGCATGAATCCCTACTGACTCTGAATATTATTTTGAGACTTTGTGCTGATATTACATGGCCAAGCTTTATCATTAACAGGAAATATCCAGAGCATTTGTGCTGTCCCTCCTAGTGTTTATTTTCATTCTGAACTTTTTTTTCTCATTCTAGAAAAACATCAAGGGAATCCTAACTTCATTCATCAAAGTTAGAAAAATCAAGGACCTTAGCACGCACAAATGTAAATATATATTTAGGCACACACTCAAAACACAGGTACCATCTAAGTTTCTCATAGATAGGCCAACTACTGAGGCCTAAGATTTGGGGATGGTAAGGGAGTGGGTAGTGGGGGAAGAGCCATAACTCCCAAATGCTCGTCTCATCTTTGACCTTTGCTGTGTCTTACGTCTGGGAATCATAGAGCAATGTTCACAGAAACTAGGAGTTACCTGCACAGTAGAGGAGATAACAAGGAGACAGTAAAAGGAAGCACAGTGAGCATTAGGCAAGTCATGTTACAAAAAGCAAAGGAAAAGTAAGACAGGCAACATTTCTCTGGATCATGTTTGAATTTTGGTTTTGTCCTTGGTTTTTTAAAATGTCTCTAAAGTTATAGATTCTGTAAATCACATGCTACCCAAACCAAACAAAAAGGTATTTATGTAACTATGAGTCTGAAGATCTATATTCCAATGCCAACTCAATCATCAACTTGTTGTGTGACCTTGAACAAGTCAGCCTCCACTTATGTTACTCAGTTTTCTTATCTGTAAAATTAATGAGAGTAAAAGGATATCATCCCTAACACAAATTAAAAATAAACACAAACATTAGGTGCATGCATCCTAGGTAATGTGAATAGCCTAGCCATTCCTTCAAACATAGAATTCCATACACTACTTCCAGGTTCTAGGTTCACTTTGGGTCTCAATCACTTGAAAATTATAGCTCAAGACACATCTGCCTCCACTCTTCTTCTCACCAGAACAATCCAAAAAATATACCAAAAATTCATTCACTTCACAGTGTAAATCATCACAGTCTCCCTCCACTTCAAATATCTCATCTATATCTATCCTTCACCAGAATATTTTCTGTCAAGCTCTGAGAGTTTCAGTTAAATCTTAGCTTTTTCTAGAGCCAGGTCATTATGTTACTCTCCAGGCAATCTAATATCCTGTCCTCACCTTTTACTCCCATCCACACTTTTATTGTTTGTGTTTATATATTCTCTTTTTTTATCATAATATAAGAAAATAATTTCTTTGAAAGCAGGAGCTATGTTGATTCCTTATACTTCTACCCCCAGATTAGTGTAGTATCTGGTAAATAATTGATGAGTAATAAAACTTTTTCTCTGACTCTCTGTCTCTGTCTCCCTCTCTGTCTCTCTATCTCTATTTCTTTCTCTGTCTCTCTTTGTAGGTATGTATTTATTTATGCACATATAAATCTAAATGTATATCATCTATCTACCTACCTCTTGATCTTCTAGCTATCTAAAAAGAATTTTAAGTTAAACAGCAAAGAAAATCCATTTCTTAAACACAGCAAGTATTGGTAGAAGAGTGAAGACATGTGAGAAAGAGATACAGAGATCTATCTACCTCTCTGCTACTGCCCCACATATTGGGGGATATCAGCTTTGGTCAGCTTGTATCATCAGCTGTCACATGTTCTCTGTTGTACTATCAGAGGAACTGTCTGTGCTATCTGTTGACCTTTTCTTAATTACAGATGCCATTTGCCCTTTTTTTTTTCAAAAAGGATGTACATGCAGGTCCTTTGTGAGATAGCACATAGAGTCAGTATTGTTTTAGTTCTTTTGTGAGTCAGATTAACAGGCATGTTCATCTACTGTAAAGTGAGTTCTTTAACTCATCTTTCTTTAGAAAAGCTCTGCTTATCCTTCATCCAGGCCTATTTGCTCTTTGGCTAGTGGTGAGTAGATTCCTTTTATTTCCCATCACACTCCTGGAAATCAGCATTAAGTTGATGTTGCTTTCTTTGGCAAGATGAAAGAAGACATACTTTAGCTTGCCAACTTTGTTTTACATTTGTAAGTGTAATATAAAATCACTCTTATCTCTCTATGTATACTAAAAGGGACATTAAATTTGGAATAGACCAGAAATGTCAGGTGTGGTTCAAGTATTTTTAATGGGTGGATTGGATTTAATGGCTTCTGAATTATCTTTCAACTCTTTGAATCTGTGTTTCTGAATCAGAAAAGCTCTAGCTTAATCTGACTACCATTTACTAGATGGGGAAAAATAACATATTATAAAACTTCTCTATGCCTGTACATTATCATCTAGAAAATAGGATTAAAATCACTGCCCTCTATCATTTTATTTGTTGCATTACTAATATCCTCTGAAGCCTGATTATTATACCTCCTCCTTTGTGAAAATTTCCCTGATTCTCCCAGTATCACATGGCTTTACTGTTCTAACCATAGACCTTGCAAATAACTCTGTTCTATAACTAATAAAATTAAATGTGCTATTTTGCATTATAGTTATATGTGAAATGTTTGTGTCATCCTAGACTTTAAGGCCTTCCAGGGCAAAGACTTTGTCCACATTTTCTATTTTCTGAAACACCCAATACAGTGATCTGTACAGATGAATTTTCATGTATATTGAGTAGGATTGAATTCAAAAGTTTGGAGAGTTGTCATGATGATTGAATGTGCTGAGAATTAATGAGCATTTATTAAGTTTTTAACATGTTCCAGACACTATTCTGAGCACTGGGGATACAAAAAACAAAGAGTAGTAATATCTACCATCAAGGCATTTGTATTGTAATGACAGAGAAAACATGACTTTATGCAAGACAGATACAAAGTAAATGTGAAATAATATTGTGAGGAAGGGAGAGGAGTACAAAGAACTCATACAGAATATGATTTTAACTGAGTCTTGGAGGAAACCAGAGATATCAAGGAGCAACTCTTTGGTAGATGGGATGAATGAGAGTTGGGGTTTGAGGATAATATTGAGTTTGTGAACCTAGGTGAATCGGATGATGATAACCTCAATTGTGATTGGGAAGTAAAAGAGGATTAACTTCAAGGGGAAAGATAATAAGTTTTATTTTAGATATACCATCTTTGAGAGGAATATAGGACATCCAGTTTTAAATGCCAATAGACAATTGGAAAAGAGCAATGAAGCTCAGCTAGGATTGGACTTATAATCTTCATAGAGGTGACAATTGAAGGCCAGTACATGTTATGAGATGACAAAATGAAAGAGTGGAGAGAGAAATGAGAAGGGAGCCCATCAATTGTGGGTATAACATACATTAAGACCTAGAAAAAAACACATCATGGAAATTCAGAGAAGAAAAAGTGGCCTGGAGGGTAGAGTGGTCACCAATGTCAGCTACTGCAGAGGTTAAGATACCTGAGAAGTGAAAAAGACCATTAGATTTGCTCATTCAAAGACTGATAACACTGGTCAGAACACTTTCTTTAGAATTGAATTTGAAGCAAATCACAGAGAATGGAGAAGCTTGTGACAAAAGCAGAAATAGAAGCATGAGTGCAGACATCTTTCTTTCTCAATATACTCGGTTGGGGACAGGGAGATAAATAGATCAAGTATTACCAGAGACCTTGTGAGGGTGCTTTAAGGATTGGAGACTTAGGTGTGTTTTAGGTAACAGAGAAGGAACAGGAAGACAAGGATAAATAGAATATGAGAAATACATACATATGCACATACGTTTCATATAATATATACACACATGTACAGACGGAGACAGAGAGAGAAAGAGATAGAGACAGAGAGAGACAGAGGAGATGATGCTGGGGGCATTCTGGTAGAGATTTTTGTTTGTCCTTTATTCTCAGAAAGGTCCAATAACATCAGGAGGGTGATATCCTGACTTGCAAGTGGATTGGATTTAAATGAGGTAAAGGGCAAAGTCATCACCTTCTCTTGACAGAATAGATGGAAAGAGATGAGTAGAGGGGTTTTTTGAGAAGGTTTAGACTTGGTTGAGAGGACTACCACTTTGTGAGAGACTATGTTGATTTCCTTCAGTCATTTTCAGTTGTGTCCAATGCTTCATGCTGCTTTTTGGGGTTTTCTTGGCAAAGATACTGGAGTGGTTTGCCACTTCCTCCTCCAGCTTATTTTACAGATGGGGAAACTGAGGCAGCAAACAGGGGCAAGTTACTTGCCCAGGGTGACACAGCTAGTAAGTGTCTGATACCAGATTCAAACTCAGGAAGATGAGTCTTCCTAACTCCAGGCCTGACATTCGATCCACTGCACCACTTAGCTGCCTGGAGACTATAATAAAGAGGAAATAATTAGACATGAAGTCAAGGGGATGAAGATGAGAAAAGAGTGAATTCATGGTGAATTATTCAGATTTACTCATTAAATTATGAATTGAGAGTTTCAGCTGAGAGGATAACAAGTGAGGATATTCTGGGAGGTTTGAGGTGAGAAGATTTGGAACTACTGCTGTAATGAGTCGTAATTGACAAGAAATAAAAGGGTAATCTTGCCTGGCTCTCCCATGTGTTAACACTTTCTTATGACTTTACCTTCCATTTACATTGTAAATATTCTACATGGATGTGCTATGGTACATGTTGTGGCTGTCATTAGATCATAAGTTCCTTGAGGGCAGGAGGTATTCTGCACTCTTTATGCACCCAGAACTTAGCTCAGTTTCTGGCACTTTGTCAAAGCTTAAGAAATGCTTAATTGATGACTTAGAATGTAAGTCCAGTTGAGGTTAGATAGCACCAATTTGCAAGGAACAAAACCATTTCAGATTCATGCTTTTTGTCAGCTCGATTTAGATACATGAGCATAGGAACAGAGGAACCATGTGATGGGAGTATTCCAGGGTTGGAGTATAGCAAGGCATGATGGGAGTAAGAGATTGAAGAGTATAGTATAGAATCAAACCATTCTGTTACCCTTAAATGTAGTCATTATCTTTTGTCTCTAGGTCTCCCAGAGACCTGGGACAGAGCCAAGTAAAACAAGTTCTGAATAAATGCTTGGTGAGTTGAATTTGTTGATTTACAGAACTTTCTTCTTTAACCTGAAGTTCCAGCCAATCCTCATACCAAAGAAAACTAAGCAGCTTCTAGCGTTTTACAAGTTAGACCTTGCGTTCTCCAATGTCTTCAAATTCCATTTGGATTGACCAAGACTCCAGCATCCTTAAAGGAATTCCCTTGTAGTACTACAGAGTTCTTTACCAATGACCACCCATTACACCACCAACAAGAACAACAAACAACTATGAAATGGAGGACATAAAACAAAGAAACCTTTGGCCAACTGTCTTTTCCAATGGGAAGTCTATGTTCTACTGTTGTTCTAAAAATCAACCCCAAAGCTTATTTTCTGCTAACTTTTCCTCACTTTTCCCAAGGAGTGTCCCTATCCCTGAGCCTCTTTGCCAAGCTTCCTTTTGCTGTTAGTATAGGCTGTAAAACATTTGGAGGTGCATAAATTCCAAGAATAGTGCTTTTATTGCTGCTGCATTCAAGGGTTTGTCAGCATTTCCTATATTTTCAAGAGGTTTATAACGGACTCATAAAAATCCACTCTGAGCTGCAAGTTGGCATCCCCAGTCCCCTCGCTGGCAAATTGCTCAACACAATATTGACTTTAAATCAGGCTGGCAGCTGAAAAAGTGTGAAGGGAACAAAGAAAGCATGTTGCCGTGGTGGAGGTGGCAGCAAGTTCCTTGTTTCCATGTTCCATGCTCATTTTCACCAATTCCTGTTGGGTTGAAATGGTTACTAAGATACCGCCTCAGATGGCTGTCCCTGCATTAAGGATATCTTCTCTTCTTCTGTCATGCTACATTGGAAACAAGAAATTAAACTAGCAGACACTTAAGGCACATGAAGCTGAAATGCTTATGTACTCCTGATTTAAGGCTGGATCAGCCATGTGGAGTGGGATACACAAGGAAATAGAAAGAGAAAGTTTTCTTAAAAAGTGTTGCAAGCATCTTGTGTATGGGGCTAACAAGATGCTATGGAGACCTTCCCTACTAAGCATCTTAGCATATTATGTTTGAAGGGGCCTAAGAGACAATTTCATTAAATATGCAGTGGCTATGGAGTCCCTCTTCAATATCCTTGACGAGTAGTTAGTCATTTTGAAAGCCTCTAATGGGCAGAAATGTATGTACCATCTGCTAGGGCCTCTTAACTTACCTTGAATATGCTTTGTAGCTATCTTGGATATACCAACAGACATGTGTATATGTGTCTTTTCTGATTGAATGGAAGCTCATTTTATGTGGGGCATTTTTATTTTTTCATTTTGTCTTTTCATACCTACTGTGAAGCACAGGACCAGGTACTAGTAAGCACTTAATCCTTTGAATGTTTGGTTCCCTTATAAGGTAGCACCTTCCTTTCTCAGAAAATTCTTCCAATAGCATGGTTATTTCAAAACAATAATGATTTTTGAATGACGTTTCTGGTTTACTTATTAAAATAAATATGCCTTTTTCTCATTTATTCTGAATAACGTATGACTAGCGCTTTGCTTCTTTATAGTCTTTTAGTATCAAAATCAATTCCAGGCTTCCAAGTACTGTGACTGTAAAGCAGTTTTATTTGAACATATCCAGGGTTCTGTTTTACTATGCTAAAAAAAAATAATACTAAGGTAATGACTAGCTTTTGGAGCAATCATAATAATTTCCCCTCATGTGTAGGTGAGTCATGGCAATAAGTTGAACTCATATAAGAGAGAGTGTGGTACCATGGAAGGATCCCTGCCTTTGTTGTCAGAGGACCTGGGTTCACATGCTACCTCTGGCAATTTTTGTCTATATAGCCTTGCCTAGGTCATTTTATTCCCTTCGGTTTGTTCATCTGTAAAATGAGAAATTGGGACTAGATGAACTCTGAGGTGTTGGGCTTTATATTTATGGTTCGATGGCTGATTTGCTATTCAGAATCAGTGTTGGGATATCAGTAAGTGATAGCCACCTTGGTAAGGAGTCAGCTGACCATGTCTCCTTTTTGGGGGGAGGGGTTATTGACTCATTAGTATGTAGATCATGCCAATTATACTTTCTACCACTGGGTCCCTCTTCTAATATAATAAAGCCCCTAATAACTTAAAATGGATACGTGAACTGAATATAAAAATATTTCATTCTGTATATGTAAATGCAAGTTTTACATACCTCTATGTGTGTATATATACAGATATCTTTTATGGATAGTCAATATCTAATCTATATAAATATCTAATACAGATTTATATCTATATTTATAAATATACATACACAATTTATACACATATGTACCTACATACATATGTGTATCTATACATATACATATTATATGTACATACACATGTGCACATAGGTATATGTATATATATATAATTGTATATGTATATAAGTATAAATATATACATACTTACATATATTTGAATAGATGTAGAAATGTAATCAAGTACATTTCACAACTAAGAAAAGAATTTTAATTCATACAAGAAAACAAAACCTTCTCAAAGGAGAATATAGACAATTTTGATTACATAAAATTTTAGAAGTTTGGCAGGAACAAAATCAATGGAGCTCAGAGAAGAAGGGGGTGAAATTGATTGGAAAAATGCTACCAAATTTTAGCATCAAATATCTGCGATAAGGCCATAATATGCAATATGTGGGCACAGAAGACAAAATTTCATTAAAAGTCATTCCCCAAAGAACAACAATTCTTTTCCGGGAATATGAACAAGTGGTTTTCAAAAGAATAACAGGTTATTAACAAGTCTATGAAAGATTTTTCCTGTTTAATAGTAATAAACACAATTAAAACAAATTATAATGTTTTATCTCAGATGTAGAACACTGAAGTAGAGGCCAAAAAGCTCATCAATGTTTGGGATTTTAGGAAAGACAGTAATACAAATAAACTTTTAGTCACCCACAGAATTAGACCAATCTTTTCGAAAGCCGTTTTGAATCACTTACAAACAAAAAAGTGAATAGAATTTCCTTGCCGTTAAGTCCAGAGATTCTACTGATAAGCATATGCTTCTTTGAAGTGAAGGCAAAAAGAAAGATCCCCAATATAGGAGAATCATATACAAAATTTTTGTATTAGAACAGATCACCACCAATTGGGAAATATTTAAAGAAACTGTAGTACATGAATGGAGCATAGTATTAAGGGATGAAAGAAACAACAAATACAAAGAAATCTTAGAAATATTTGAGTGGCTATATGAATTGATCAAAACAAAATACACAACACCTGCCATTTGAATAGGAAGAACAAAAATAATGGAACTGAACACTGTGTAATCATAAAAACAAACAAACGAACAAACAAAACTTGATATCAAATAGTGGAGAAAACCTTCCTTTCTTTGGGGCCGAAACTACCATACCATTCTTTCACTAATCTTCAATATCCCTCTCTCTACTGGCTGCTGTTCTACTGTCAAAAATATGCTCATGTCACCCCCAACTTTAAAATACCGTCACTTGTTCTATCCATCCTTGTTTTCTTTTATCTTATTTTCCCTTTTCCTTTCATGGCTAAACTCCTTTAATAAGAATGTCTAAAATCAGTAACTCTGCTCCTTCCCCTGTCACCTTCTTTTTAGCACTCTGCAGTCTGGCTTCTGCCCTCATCAATTATTTGAAACTGTCCTCTCCAAAGCAATCAATGATCTTAACTGCCAGATCTAATGGGCTTTTCTCAGTGTTTCTTTACTTGTCAGCAGCATTTCACACTATCAATCACCCTCTTCTCCTTGATACTGTCTTCTCTCCATATTTTCCTAACCCAGATCTCATCTAGTATTTTTCCCACTTGACCATTTAAATTTCCTTTACTGAAACTTCATCCAGATGACACCAAGTAAGGTGTACCTCACTTAAGGTTCTTACCCAGGTCCTTCTCCCTCTTTACAATTTCACTTGATTATTTCATCATCTCCAATAGATTCAATGATAATTTTCTATGCAGATGATTATCAGACATATTTGTCCAAACTTAACCTCTCTCCTGACCTCCAGTCTTACATCTCCAAGAGCCTTTTGGACAATCACAAACTGGATGTCCCATAAATACATGCAATTCTTATTTTGGAAATTGAGTTCATTATCATTCCCTCCAAACCTCTCCCTCTTCCTTACTACCATAACGCTTTTGGGGATATGGCCATCCTTTCAGGGACCCAGGCTCGTAGCCTAGGTGTCAACTTTGACTCCCCCAGACCACTCAGTTTTCAACTCCTACAGCTTCCACCTTTGTAATATCTATTTCCTATGCCTCTGATTCTCCCCAAGACATCTGGCAGCATAGCCAGTAGACCCTGGGCCTGGAGTCAGGAAGACACAAGTTCAAATTTGACCTCAGACCCTTAATAGCAATGGCCCTGGGTAAGTCACTTAACCTCTGCTGGCTTCACTTTTCTCATTTGTAAAATTGGAGTAATAATAGACCTTGTCTTGCAGGGCTGTTGTAAGAATCAAATGAGATCGTGTTTGTAAGAGTGCTGATTCCAGTACCTGGAACACTGTAATGGAGTGAAACAAGGCTGTGTACTCGCTCCCATGCTTTTTAGCATATTGTTTTCAGCCATGTTGTCACATGCTTTCAATGCAGATGAACACGGCATTAAGGTCAGCTAATGCACTGATGGTAAATTCTTCAACTTGAAAAGGCTATAAGCCAAGACCAAAGTGGAGGAGTGCTGGTGCATGACTTTCTGTTTGCAGATGATTGTGCATTCCGCGCAGCCTCTGAAGCTGAGATGCAACAAAATATGGTTCAATTCTTTATTGCTTGTGCTAATTTTGACCTAATAATTAACACCAAGAAAACTCAGGTGCTCCATCAGCCACCACCACACCTTCCATACATGGAACCATCAGTTACAGCAACTGAAGAAGTTTTGAATGCTGCGAATAAGTTCACTTACCTTGTTAGTGTATTTTCCAGGAATGTACACATTGACAATGAGGTTGACCCAGGCATTGCAAGAGCTAGCTCATTGTTTGGGAATCTCTGAAGGAAAGTATGTGAGAGAAGAGGTATTAGACTGATGACCAAACTGAAGGTCTACAGAGCTGTGGTGCTAAGCTTAATGTAATGTGCTTATGAAACCTGAACAGTCTACCAGGGCCATGCCAGGAAACTGCATTGCTTCCATTTGAATTGTCTTAGGAAGATTCCCAAGACCACCTGGCGGGATAAGGTACCAGACACTAAGGTCCTCACTTGAACTAAACTGCCAAGCATTCAAACTCTGCTTCAGAGAGCACAATTCCAATGGGCTGGACAAATTGCTTGAATGCAATACATATGCTTGCCAAAAAAGACTATTTTATGCAGAACTCACACAGGGCAAGTGTTCACATGGTGGTCAGAAGAAGTTATACAAGGACACTCTCAAGGTCTCTCTTAAGAACTTTGGAATTGATTGCGTGATATGGGAGACACTGGCATAGGACCACTCAGCAGGGAATGCCCACTTCAGAGAAGGTGCTGTGCTCTATGAGCACAGCAGAATTGAGACAGCTCAAAGGAAATATAGCATGCGTAAACTTGAAGTATCCACCCCAAATGTTCACATGGACTATTCGTGCCCAACCTGAGGTAGTGCATTCTGAGCTCATATTGGCCTGATCAGCCACAGACAGACACATTGAAACTTGACTCTAGCATGAAGATGTCATTTTGGTCCTCTTTGAGAGCAAAGGACAACAACCATTGCTGTAGAAGTATTTACTCCCTTACGTCCCCACCACCACCATTACCAGTTTGTATTCAAAAGCCTGGTGGCTGGCCTCCTTGCATGAAATATTTTCTTACCAATTACCATGCAGGTGTCAAATTAACCCTTCTAAACTACAGGTCTGACCATATCACTCCTCCTTGCCCCCTTCCCCACACTTAATCAACTCCATTAATGACCTCTTGCATCCAGGATCAAGTGTGGCGCTTCTGTTTGGTTTTGAATCCATTCATTATGTCATACTTTCTTACTTGTCCAGTCTTCTTCTTGGAAAAAAAATACTTTACTAACTTTTAAGTTCCCTATGATTAAATGTTTACTGGACACTGGCCTCCTCTGCTGAGATGCTTGCCCTGAACTCTTTCCTCTTTCTCTCATAGGATGCTCCATCTCTGGACTTCATGCATTTTTCCTGGAAGTCTCCCATGCCTGGAATTGTCTCCACGCTCATTTCCAACTCTGCTCTTCTTGGCTTCCTTTAAGTCTCACCTGAAGAGCCATCACTCATATTCTTTTCACCTTGGAATCTCTTTCTGGTCCTGGGGACTTCTCTAATTGGTGAGTTCCTCTTATAAACTTCATTTTGAGCAAAGGCCTAGGTCAGCCATCTTTAACTCCTCTCTCATCCCTTCTTCTGACCTGTCAGACTTTACTGTTTCCCAGCTATCTTTCACCCTGGACTATTTCTCAGTTCCTACAGTTCTTCCTTTTGGTGAATTCTTCCTGAAATCTCCAATATAAGGGAGACCTCAAGTGAGTAATCCTTTTCTATGCTCCATTTCAGATTCTCCAGTCTTTGCACCACATCCTTGTAAATAGGTCTTCTTCCTCTTCTTCTTTCTAAAAAAATATTCTCTTCCACCATTAGATTGTGAGCTCCTCAGGAACAGAAAATCTTTCCTTTTACTTGTATTTGCATTCCCAGAAATTAGTACAGTACTTGGCAAGCAGGAAGTACTTAATAAATGCTCATTTATTTATTGAGAAGCAGCTTGATGGTGCTATGGATTGAGGTCTTGGCCTGGAGGCAGGAAGTACTTAACTTGAATTCAGATACTTTCTAGCTGTGTAAACCTGAGCAAGTCACTTCTCTCTGGATCAGTTTCTTCATCTCTAAAATGGTTATAATAATAATACCATCTACCATGGTTGTTGCGCCCAGCAAATGAGATAATAATTGTAAAAGCACTTCACACAGTGCCTGGCACATAGTAAGAGCTATAGAAATATTAGTTTTTATAATTTGTTTTTACTAAATGACTGGCTGATGTCAGGGTCTTTAGTGCAATGGGTAGTGGGGGCTACATCCAGAAACTCAAAGAAAGAAACCACGTAACATCCACTGAACACCTCCCATGAGTACTTACAGCTTCTATCCCTATACGTAAGTTTATCCATTATGAGTTCATTAGCTGCGATTCAATAATTCAGTGATTCCATGAATCTCTGTATCCATTGGGAGTCAACATTCCTTCCTCTTTTCGCCTTAGATTATCCTGTTTTTTCCCCCACAAAGGAAAACAGTTTCCTCAGAGCATCAGAAAAAAATAATAGCCTGTTTTTTTGCTGGGGAATGTTGGTAAGAAGAGTAAAGAGCATTAGACAGGGGTGCTTTGTTTAGTGAATTGACACCATCTTTGTTCCTTCAGCCTTTTAAGCTGCCACGCCAAAAATAAAAATAACCTAAGCTTCTTGGCATTAAGTTTTTAGGGCTTATTTGGAGTATTGTCATTAATATTTCATTAGAAAATTATTGGTTTTCCCTTAAATATGTGATGAGGAAAGGTTGTGTGCTTTCTTAAGGTAGAGACTAATTTTATTTGAGAGCCAAAGATTTTTCCTTTACATCAAGAAACATATTTCAAAAATTAATAGTACAATTCAATAAAAATCAGTGGGAAATAGGATTTGCTCTGGAGAGAAAGGGTTATGTAAGGGAAGGAGAAGTGGTTTTGAATGGAGATAGTCTTGGTTGAAACTTTGATCTTTAAAGGCTACAGGCCTCAGGGCAAGTCACTTAACCCAGATGAGCCTCATTTTCTGATCTGTAAAACGGACTAATTGTTGAATTACTGATCCCCCCTCCCAGTGAGAAAATCAACTGAGATAAGTTTTATAAAAGCACATTGTTACATTAGAGTGTTGGGTACTTTTAGGGGATTAATCATTACCCTGGATTCTCCCTTGTTTGATTCAATTCCTGTAACAACAATGTTGCTTGCAGCTGCCATGGAGGTATAAGGCCAAAAACACCAGGACACAGGAGGACTGCTAGTACAGGTTCTTTGATCGCTTTTCTAAGGAAAGCAACTTTAAAGGGTTAATAATCTCGCTTTAATTAAACATACATAAATCATTCACTTAATTCAGGGAAAAAGTCAGCACCCTGAACTTCAGAGGAAATACAAACAGAAACTATATAAACAGATATATAAACAGAGCAAAATAATACAAATCAGCAGATAGGCTTGTATCTGTCCATAGCAATACCTACATAGTTACCAGAGAGAGAGAGAGAGAGAGAGAGAGAGAGAGAGAGAGCGACAAGCACCAGTATCTGGGTTTTCAAAGCCTGGGGACTCCACAACAGTTACTGAGAGTCTTGTCTGGTCAAATCACCTGACCCTCTTCCAGTAAGTGAGAGCCCCAAAACAAAACACCAGCCTGAGATCATAAACCCTTCTTAGGGTCAGAGGGCATCACAACTATGCAACTCAAACCCATGTGAACTAGGCTTTTTTGTTTCTTAAGCCAATCATCAAAGACTCTTGAGTCAAACAAAGAAATAAAGGCAAGACTCATCAAAGGCACTTGATTACCTCAGTGCTCAGAAGCATCCAAACAAAAAAAAAACAGCAAAAAGTCCCACTTTGCTTGCCATTACATTTTAAAAGCAAGACGCAAAGGTACTTGATTACATTAATATTCCAAAACAGAAAACATTAAAAAAGTCCCACCCTTACCATTACAATTCCACCGCTGTTTATTCAATGATCACAATGTTCAAGGCAGTAGCTAGATTGTTATAAATACTGAACTGAAAATGAAAGGAAATCTTACCTTCAAGAAGTTTATGTTTTCTCATGGGGATCAGCATGAATACAAGAAAGAGTGTATGAAGCAAATTCACATGAGGGAGGAGACCTTCAATAAGCAGGGATGTCAGGAAATGCCTTTTATAGGAAATGATGCTTGACATGGGTTGGGAAAGGAATTAAAGTGCTTGCTAAGTAGTAAATAAAATGAATCATCCCTTGCCCTAGAAAACTTACCTTATCTTTGGTGTAAAACATGCATACATGTAGCCAGAAAGTGTTGCTGTATCTCAAAATTGTGAGATTTAGGGGGAGAAAATGGAACCAAAAGTAAGGGAAATTTTACTCCTTTCTCCCTCTGGATAGAATGGGAGTGGCCTATTCCATCTAGATAATTCCCACCAGGATAAAGGGGTGGATGGTGAAGTGGAGGAGGATGAGCTTGCCTAGGTAAATGTCCTACTTCACCTGTTCCTCTTCCCCCTGGAGCTTGGCTATTTGTCTGAGGAACAGTGGTTGGAATCACTTGACTCTGGCTGCAACAGTAGCTCATATTTAAAGCCCAGGGTAAAGAAAAACCTTGAACCCAGTTCAATTTTTGAAAATTTATCCAGAATGATGATAAAACCATAACAACACAGTTTTCTTCTCACCTTCTGCTTGTGGAGCTCTTGGATCAGAATAAAATTCTTACTTTTCAGACAGGTTACTAATTCCCTGAACTATTCTTAGTCTTCTATATCACAGCTAGTCAGTCACTTTTCTTTATTTGTTCCCTCACTCCCTTCCTCCTTCTTCCATCTTCTCCCCCCCTCCTCCTTCTTCTCTTTCTCCTCTTCCTTTTCTATCATCTTCTTGTCTCTATGTCTCTCTCTGTCTCTGTGTCTCTTCTCCCCCTCTCTTTTCTCTATCATAAATGTGTATCTACACACACATACCTACTCACATATTATGTATATATATATATATATATGTGTATACACACACAGACACACACATGTATACACACACATATATCCGCACACGTGTACGCACACACACATGTATATACACACACATACATGCACATAGACATATTACAAAACAGTTATGACTGATCCTATATCAGTGATTGTATATGTCAAGGGAGAATGCTCTTAAAGACATAGATTAAATCAGAAGATTAAAGAACAAAAGAGAAGCTGAGTGACAGTGAAGCATTTCACCAGTTTCTTCAGTCAATCAATTAACCTTTATTAAGCAACTACTAAGTGCCAGGTACTGTGCAATATCTGGGAAAAGAACACTTCTGTCACCTTTTACTCAGTTATCTACTAGATGAATGTGCCATGATTCCATGAAACTACTTCTCCATTAAAAATCCCCATTTAAGATGGGTCTGTCTCATCTTTCTAGATCCCCTGCTTTCTTCATTTGAATCTTTTAATCCATCTTTTCTCTACACTGAAGGCTCAAACAAACAAACTTCTTTTTGCTTCCACTTGGGAACTAGGAAATGCCAGTCATCAGAGAAAAAAAATCTCAGAATTATTTTTCACTTTCAGGGTAGAAGACAAACAATCCATCACTTTAAAAGTCCACTCATCTTCCATTCATCATACAAATGAGGGATTTATATTGGCCCTGCAAGCCTACTTATCAATATTCTTCTCCTTGGCGAAGGTTAAGATCCAAACTAGAAACACGTACACACACACAGAACACAGACACAAAGTCACACACACATTCACATATATATATACATAGACACACACACACACATGTCTCTGTATGTTCAAAATGGATAAATGGATATAAAAAGCTAAAACAAAGTAGTTTCCAAGGGGAAGATGCTAGGAACTGGGGGAGATAAGAACTAGATTCATGGGGAGGGTAGCAGTAGAACAGAGCTTGGAAAGAAGCTAGGAATTCTAAAATGATGTAAGGTTAGTAGAATGGGAAGATCTTCCCTGCCCATTAATAGGTCTCACATGAAACTCATTAAGGGAAGATTGATTGGTGGAGGCTCACTTGTAGGAAGGCTCACACCTTTTGTTAATTTCTAATTAGGCACTGGATTCTGATGCCCTCTGGCTCTGAGAAGTGTATATATACTCTGAGCTTAGCATGCTGCTTTGGGGGTACACTCATTGGAAGAATATGCATGTGATTTGGCTAGACAAGATTCTGGGTAGCCATTAAGGAGCCTTCCAGCTTTGAAAACTCAGATGTTGGCGCTTCACTGTCTGGTAAGTATGTATGTATTGCTTTGGTCAGGCAGTTGGATCTGTCTGTTGACCTGTGCTATTTTCTCTGTTTGTAATCTCTGTATTTTCTCTGAAGTTCAGGGTGCTGACTTTTCTCCTGAACTAAGTGAACTATATATGTGTGTGTGTATATGTATATATATATATACATATATATATATCATCTATATCTATACACACATATGTGAACATATGTATATGTGTATGGATATATGTGTGTGTGTATGTATGTATGTTTAATTAAAGATTGTTGACCCCTTTAAAGCTGCTTTGCTTAAGAAAAGCAGATCAAATAACTTGTGCAAGCAGCCATCTTGGGCACGCCAGTGTGGTTGCCTTTACAAAGGCAAAGGTAAGGTTGGAGTGTTTCTGAGAGAGACAGGGAATGGTAACAGAAAAATGATTCCATGTGGTACAGGAGAAAAAGCAAACTCTCTGGAGTCAAGGTACTCAGTTCGAATTTCATTGATATTTCCTACCCGTGTGACCTTAGAGAAGGTCCTCTTCCGCCAAGGGACAGAGGCACAAGATGTAATGCAAACATGGAACAGAATAAATTGGTCTAATGTGGCTGGGGTGTAGAATTGTCCAATGGGAGTGACGTTTAATCAACAGGGAAATATAGGGCTGAGTTAGAAGGTGAATGACTTTAAATGTGAAATTTAGGACTTTACAATGTATGATTTGTCCTAGAAGAAATAGGAAGCCAATGAAGATTCCCCTTCACCAGTAGGAGAGACAAATTCCTTTGTTGCTTTTATCTCATGTTGGCAATTTCATGGAGAATAGGTTAGAGAGAAGAACATTTAGAGCTAGGATGAACAATTAATAATAATGTAGAAGGAGATGGACATGAGGTATTCTATACGGGTCAAATCAACCAAACTTGGATGGGGAATGTGAAATAGAGCAAAATGTAGAGGACAAATCCAAGATGGCATATATGGGTGATTGGAAGGAAAGTGGCAACCTTGACAACAACAGGGAAGTTAAGAAAGTAAAGCAGGAGAGATAAATGAATTCAATTTGGGCCTGATAATGTTGAGATGCTTGTGGGATATCATTGTGAACTGTGTAATCATCAGTTCATGATGCCGGATGACACTCAAGAGAGAAATATAGTAGTGTTTTTTGCCACAAATTAGCCTTTGTTAACATTCAAAAAAGCATAACAGGTTTAGAGAGACAGTAAAGTGTATTCAGGAGTAATTTTAAAATTCACTAATAACTCTGTGACCCTAGGCAAATCACTTAAATCCTGTGAACTTTACACCATTCTTTCAGACTTACCTACTATATTACCAATAGGTTGATTTCTTCATAATTTGAGGAAATTCTCATGTTGGGAAATTACAGATATGTGATGCATTGTCTTGAAGTTGGTATGAGATAAACAGATAAGTGATCAAAGGATATATCAGGAAGCTTTGGAGGTCATGAGAAGACATTGATCCAGTATCTAGAAAGGCAACATGGTAAGTGAGTAGAAAAAACACTAACACAGGAGTCAAATGACCAGAGTTCAAATTCACCTCTTTAACTTGCCACACGTATCACCTGGAACCAGTCAACTAAACTCCAGCCTCAATTTCCTCTTCTATTAGTCCACAAGCAATATTCCAGGTAGCACACTAAGTAATGAGAATACAGGGAATATTATATAAAACAAAACAAAAAATAACCTTACTCTTAAGCAATTTATATTCTAATCGGAGAAGCAACATACAAATAACTAATAATATTCAAGATTTATACAGTGGAGAAGAAACGTATTCTCAGAGAGGAAGGTAAATGCACCTGGGATAGTGAGAATGGTTTCTGGTAGAAGACAAGATTCAAGTTTTCTCTAGTGAAAATAAATCATCGAGGAAGGATAGCATCAGAGTCATAGGGAATAGACAATAATAAGAAGAACAGTGAATATGTAAGTGAAGTTGGTCACAAAGGATAGAGTGAAATCATTTGTAAGAATAGAAATGTAGGAAAGTGCCATGTTTTGAAGGGCTTTAAATGTAAAAAAAAGAAAAAAAATAATTTTCTTTGGTCTTGAATGTAATAGGGAGCCACTGAAATAAGGGATGGACAGGGGGCTGATGTGATCTTTGACATTTAATTGGAGGATGAATTGGAGTGGGGAGAAAATAGAGGAAGGGAGACCAATAGGAGGCTATTGAAACTGTCCAAGTGAAATGAGATATAAGAATGTACTAGGGTTCTTGCTGTATAAGTAGAGAGATGAGGAGTATATGAAATACAGCATGAAGTTTGAAAAGATAAGATATGACTACAGACATGATATATAGAGTAAGTGTGAGTGAGGAGGCGAGATGGCACCGAGATTTTAATCATGAGTGATTGGAAGTATTATAATCCCCTCAAAATAATGCGAAATGTTGGAATAGGGTAATTTTGGTAGAAGGAAGATGATTGGGGTTTTTTCCTTCTTGTTTTTTGTACAGGTTGAGTTTGAGATACATATTAGTCATCCAATTTGGCTGGAACTTAGGTGAGAGATTGAAACCAGACGTAGAGATCTGTCAGTCATCTGCAGAAATCTAATTGTACTCGCAATGCTTAATGACATAGAGTGAGACTGAGGAAAGAGAAGAGGAATGGGAGCAGAACTATGAGAAATGCTTAATGTTAGTGGGCATGACCTAGCTGAAGTTCCAACAGCTAAAACAACCAGAACAACAAAAGAACTAAGAAGGAACAGTGAAGTAGGAGAACCATGAGAAAACAGTGCAATGGAACCTCGAAAAGAAGAGAGAAGACAGTGATGGACATTATCAAAGTCTACAGGGATGACAAGAAGGATAAGGATGGAAAAAAGCTATTGGATTTGACTCCTTTATAATATGAGGGTGTAGTACTGGATAGGCTTTGAAGGCCATTTAGATTCTTTGATAAAACATAGTACTTTGAGATCTGCTAAGAGATAAAATTTCTCTATCAGTGTTTGAACTCTTACATGAAAACAGCTGGGGCTCTAAAGAGAAGGCCTAGAAAGGGAGTTGACAAAATAGCACTATGTTAACAGGGTACCCATTCTTTGAGACTTAGATCAGATGTTCCATGTGTCTTGGTATTATGCCAGTCCTTCCCACTCCAAGCTGGAAAGGATTTCTCCTTTCTGTGATCTAATAGTATTTCCTACTGATTTTAGGCACTTGCCACATTCTAAATTCAAATAAAATTTTCTATGTGGAATTTGGTCCCCATACCTACTAGATGGTTAGCCCCTTTAGAGAGAGACATTGCCCTTGTTTGTCTTCTATGTGACCCCAGAACCTAGCAAGGAACCTTTCACGTAATAGTTACTTAATACTGGTATATCAGAAGGACCTACGACCTCTCATTTTATCCCTGTAGGGAACTACGTCCCACCATACCAGACTGCAATCTAGATGTAATTTAGTACATAAATCCTCAGGACTTCCCTGACCAGGTAACCCTCATGTGGTTTACCCAGAATCATTCACTGAGTAGTCAGCTGTGAGATATGAACCCAAGGACTTCTGACTCCAAGCCATGTTTTGTATCCAATTCACCGTACGGCTTCTAGGCGTGTAATAAATGT
This sequence comes from Trichosurus vulpecula, assembly GCF_011100635.1. Classification (NCBI taxonomy): domain Eukaryota; kingdom Metazoa; phylum Chordata; class Mammalia; order Diprotodontia; family Phalangeridae; genus Trichosurus; species Trichosurus vulpecula. Next base: position 443,250,478 of record NC_050575.1, on the reverse strand, counting down.
TTGTTATTCAAAAAACAAATACACTGAAAATGTCGTGAAATATGAATTCTAGTAGGCTTCCCCCCTAAAAAATGAACTCTCCTGGCAATATGCCAGATCAGCAGTACAGTGGTTGTGAAGAAAATTGTTGTTCAGCCAAGCAAGAAATTACAGCAGATGAGAATTGTTTTCTTTCTCTTATTTTAGACCCATGTCTCTTCAAATATTTAAAGTTTTCTTTGAGCCATTGTCAAATCAAATTAATTTCATTATCGCTCATAACAAAAAGCCAGAAACTCCTGGCCTAACAAGAAAAGAAGGTTAGTAATAAATTAATGGTAATCACAAAGGATTCTTAATAAGCAGCTTTTCCCTCACAAAATGATTGCAGTTACCATTTAAATTTGATTTGACCTGAATCAATAAATAAATGCTATTGTTTGTTCTAAATTACTATGACTTGCAGCTGGGCAGAAAGGTCAAGGAACTGAATTTCTTCCTCTCAGTTATTAATTTTCGTTGAGATCATTATGTTCCAAATCAGAATAACTCACGTCCAAAGTAAGTTAGAGATGCAAACTCTGAATTACGTGTGTGTGTGTGTGTGTGTGTGTATGTCGGGGGGGGGTGGGGTGTGAACAAGAGTATGACATGTAGGTGTGTATGCATTTCTATAAGCTTGTGCATGCTGCTGCTGAGGGATACAGGGAAGAAAATTTGTCCTAATCCCATAAAACATACTTTCTTGACATTTCATATTTACTCCTTTTTGTATACCCTGCATCCAAGCTAAACAGGCCTAATAGCTCTGCCCTATCAATCAAACAACATTTATTTAATGCTTATTAAGCATCAGGCACAATGCTGAGTACTGGGAGTCATATATAAAATTAGGACAGTCTCTGACCTCAAGGAGTTTACATTTGACATCATACTCCTTCTCCAAAAGCTGTATCTTCACATAAGCTGTTCCCCACACATGACATGTTCTCCCTCCTTACCTCTGCCTATAAGAATTCTAAACTTCCTTCATGGCATCAATAAAGTAGTGGCTCCTGTTTGAAGGATTTCCTGCTACTACTCCTTCTCTCTAGTGCTATTTCAAATTTGTTGTTGTTCAGTCACTTTTCAGTCAGGTCTGACTCTCTGGGACCCCTTTTGGGGTTTTCTCGGCAATGACTTTGCAGTGTTGAGCCATTGTTTTCTCCATCATTTTAAATTACTGTGTATTATTTTGTAGAAATGATATTCTTTTATTCACTGATCTGTGGATATTTATGGATAGGCATTGTGGTAGAGCAGAAAGATTATTAGTTCTGGAGTCAGAGAACTTGGATTTGAATCCCATATCTGATTTGGATTATGCAAGTGTTCTTGGGAAACACTCAATCTTCCTGCTTGTCAGTTTCCTTATGTGTATGTAGCATTGTGGGATGGCATGTAAAATGAGTAAAACATAAAAAATCCAACAAACCCACCAACAAATGGAACAAGTAATGACTTGGAACTGGAAGATTCTTTGTCTTATGGTGAGGTATGAGCTGAGTTGCTTGTCCATGTGTGTGCGAAAATATGTTTTTGGGAGTTGGGATTTCCTGTCTTCTTTTGATGTTTCTTGGCTCTCAAAATGAGAAATAAAACCCATCCTAGATGATATAAAAATGTCACCAAATGTTCTGCTGGATCAGATCATCATTCAGGATATTTATCCATTTCCAAACACTGGCCAAAATCCATGGTCCTTTCGATAACTTTATTGTAAATTCTTACAATGTGTAGGAAAATATTTGCCAGTACTTTGATATCTTCAAAGTATAAGCAGCTGTGTTTGATTCATGAAAAGCTACAGACTCATGATTCCCCTTCTGTCTGGACATACAGGTTTCCTGACCCCTATATGATAAAGTGGGGATCCCAAGGTCTAAACTCCTCTAAACGAGGAAAGGAGAAGTACATGTAAATGCATCTGGAACAGAGATTATTTATACTATGATACAACATCATTGTTCAGTACCTGTGTAACCTGGAGGAAGTCTCTTAAGCTTCTTGGAACCTCATCTCTTTTCTGGGCCTTTCAGTGACTTTGTCTAGCCCATTGTTCATTCCTACCATGTTGTCCTTTCTCACTCACATTTCTTAAAATCTCTAGCTTCTTTGAATGCCCAGCTCATTTACTTCTAGCTACAAGATTTCCCTAGTTGTGATCCCTCTAAATTCTTCTTCAAATTGCCATGCATATATTATCTGTTTTAATCTTCCATCCCCTAGTAGACTGTAAGCTTCCTTAGGAGGGAATGGTGGCTTAGAATAGTGTCTTGAGCTTAATGCATGTATCATTAATGCTTACTGCATTGGAGTGGATCGGATTAAATTGGACTGGACTGCAAAGGGTTGGGTTTTCATAGTGTGATGGTATTTTGTGCCTGCTCAGCCTACCTAAGATGGATGACACTCGTATAGTAAATGGCAAGGACTTTCTTTTGGGAGAAGATATTTCATGTTGCCCTACCATGTAGGTGGGAGGAGCCTCTTTCCATTCATCATATAAATGGAACATTCAGTGTCTTTAAAACCACCACATTGGGACAGTCTCAGTCTCTGTTTCCAGTGGCATCCAAGGTGTAAAGGTGTATTCACCTGAAGCATGGGTGCTATTCATTAGGTAGGTGGGGGAAAGACTTACCTTTTCCCCCTTACTTTAGACCTTGTGGCACTGAGAAATAAGCTTGCGGTTTTGTTTTGTTTTGTGTGTTCTTTTCAGTTCTAGTCATAGATAATTGAGTAGTCTTAGGAGCTCAAATAATGGTGACCTTGGAGACAGGATTCCAAGTTCTTCTGGTCCAGCAGGGAAGCCCTGAAAAGCCAGGGTGTCAGAAAATGAATCACAGGGAATTTTGGACTTAGAACTTGATGGGACTATATCATATAAAAGCTTAATTAAGCTGTGAACCTAATTTGCCTCTTGTCTCCGGAGACTGAGGGAATTTAAGGCAGAGATTATGCCCACAGGTATGGAGTGGTGGTGTGTATTTGTTCTTATTATATCTATGAAGAAAATATTCTTTTGTATAAGTTAATCTGACTGTTAAGAAATTAAAAAGAACAGGATTGATGGTTATTTCTAACAATAGAAAATACAATTCCTGAGGAATTGAACCAATAGTAGAAACTAGTTATACTCAAAACCCTTAGAGAGTCCAGGCAAAATATAGGGAAGGGGTGAAATGCAATATACTTGGCACTTAAGTGGTTGGAGCTAGATAATGACTATTAGAGTAGTAAATGCTTCCCTTCCACCTTGTCCCAAGATTCTAGGGACACCTCAAAGTGAAGTCAACTTTTCTTTCTCTTGTGTTACTTCTAAACAAACAAATGAGCAAAAGAACAAAATCCCAGATATGTCCCTGGACAAAGCAAATATAGAAATCTGATTTGATCTGAAGCAGCATAAAGAGATCAGAGATGTCCAGGACAAGGGTGATAGTGATGATAAAACAACCATACTCTGCCTCACTGGATGACTTGTGGAGTAATATGTTCAGATAAATTGTAGAGAATATAAGGTAGGTAAGCAGCATAATGATGTGCCTAGAATCTACTCAATCATAGTTAATTCCACAATTAATTAGTAAGTGCCTACTTATGGGCAATGAACTTTATTGGCTTTAGATATACAAAAATACATTTAATTAACTTCATTTCTGCAACCATTTGAGTAACATATAACCCCTATTTGATATGTTATGGAGAAGAGACAAAAAAGAAAAAAAAACTTTGTCTTCAAGGAGTTAACATGTTAAGTATATGCATATATATCACATTTGTGTATATATACAATATCCATATACATTTTAGTTAACTCTACATATATGTATGAACACACATATATAGTGTATGTATTCATGTATTCGCATGTATATATGTATGTATGTATACACACATGTGTGTATTGTACATACAAAATAATAGGACAGTGATATCTTGTATAGGTAGGGTAAAACAACTGAATCTTTGAAGAAACAAGGATTCCAAGAGGTGTAATTGAGGAAGAAGACTGGCCTAGGAATGTGGCAGATTCTGAAAAATAATGGAAGAAAGAAATGAGGTGTTATATATTTGGCAGTGCACATAGCCAGTGAACAAGCATTTGTGAAGTGCTTCTTATAATCTAGGTTCTGCATTTAGCCCTGAGAATATAAAAGAAGACAAAACCACCATCTCTACCCTCAAAAGCTCACATTAGAATTAAGGAGTCAACAAAAGAAATGTATATTAAAGACATCCCCAATGTGAATGGAAGGTAATCTGTCTGAGGAGGCACTAGCTGGAAGAAGCAGTGCGGGGGAGCCTGGAAAGTCCTCTTGCAGAGAGCAAGAACTGAGCTGAATATTGCCAGCAGCAAGGGAAGTCAGGAAGTAGATGTGAAGAAGGACAAGTCAGGAAGCAGAGACTGGCTGTGTAAAAGTATGGAGTTGAGAGACAGAGTATTGTGTTTGAGTTGCTACAAGTCAGCCAGTGGATCTGAGATTGTCTAGGGGGACTATAGTGAAAAAAGACCAGAATGTCAAGAAAAGACCAGATTGTGAGAGGTTTGAAGAGTCAAATATGGGGTTTTGGTTTATTTGTTTTATTAGATCTTAGAGATACTAGGGAGCTGTTAGAGTTGATTGAATATGAGAATGACATGATCTTACTTGTGCTTTTGAAAACTCATTTTGGCAGCTGATCAAAGGCTGGATTGGAACATAGAGTGACTAGGTGAGAAGATGAATTAGAACGATATTGCAATAGTCCATGTACTAGGTGATGAGGGCTTGGAACAAGGCAGTGGCTATACACACAGAGGCAAAGAGAAATAAAGAGGGATATTGTGAAAATCAAAATGCCAAGACTCTGCAACAGATTGGATATGTGCTACGGGGACAAGTGGAGAGTGGAGAAAGACACTGAGATTTGGAGCCAAGGGTGACTTGCAAAGTGATAGTACCTTTAGAGTAAGCCAGTTTGTTTGGGTTGTAGAATAAAATGAATGGGTGAGGGTACATGAAAAGATAATGGGAAATGAGATCATCCCTTAAGGAAGTTTGGAGGCAAATTTTAAGGGCATTAAACGACAGAGAAGTTTCCAGTAGGAAGCCATTGAAACTTATTGAGCTAAGGAGTGACAGAATCTTATCTGAGATAGGCAAATATCAATTTTATATCTGTATGGCACATAGATTGCTAAATACAGAAGCTATCTTTAATGTTCTTTTCACCTGTTAGAAACTAAAGTCTTGCTTTCCATCAACCTCGCGTTCAAGAACCAAAGGTCGCTTTGACCCAAATTTCAATCATTAAAGTAGGACTTACTAAAGTCACAGTGCTTGTGTATGAGATGCATTTACAAAGATGAACAGCTGATATTTTCCCATACAACTTTCAACCCTGATCATTTCTGTGAGTGCCTGGGAATTTCCTTTTCCATTTCACCATTTTTCAAATAACCAAGGGACTTCTTAAGTGGTCTCATTTTATTCTTAACCTTGGTTTTGTGCCTTAGTCATGAGACCTTTCGCTGAGGAATGTGTGAGGCTGGATGAGTTCTGGGACTAAACAGAATGGATCAGCCTATTAACCTATGTTGAGCAAGAGTTCAGAATGCAAAGAAACAACATCCATTTCACAGTAGGTAAGTAAAAACTTTAAAAAAAAAGTCAACTCTTTTAGCATTCTAAAGATCCAATCAATACTAATTCCTGAGGGCTTTGGGAGTGGGGTGAAATTGCTTGGCAACTAAATAATACCTACTAAAATTGAGATCAGGAAAGGATGATAGTCAATCTAGGTAAGTATCTATTAAAGGGTGAGGAATGTGTCCCTTTACTAAAGTCTAGCATCTTACTCTTCTTGAATCTCTTGGAGGAATCTCTGCCTTTGGAGACTTTGGATTCCCATGTCTTTGGGGTTCTTAAGTAAAGAAGGGAGACACTTAGGTAAGTTGTCTGTGTGTGAGATTCCTTTTAAAGCTTAGGCTAGGATAGATGGCAACTGAGCTCACTTTGAAATCTGACTTTCTGTAATTCTGTGGTGAAGTACACTGAACACTGGATTTCTAGCCACACAGTTGCTTGCTACCTAGAAGACCGTGGGGAAGACCCCAGTCTCACTAAAGCTTCATTTCTTTGCACATAATAGCATAGAAGAAAACTTCAACAAAGGAAAAGAATGAGCCCTAATAACCATCAAATGAATGGAAAAAATAAGAGGTGATAGATATGGGTTAAAGCAAAGGTAGGACTTTAAGGAGACATCAATTCATTGAAATCTTCAACAAAATTGAAAGAAAAGGTAGAGACATCTGATATTCGGGGATGGAAACTTGGAGACAAGATATGCTGGAGACTTGCTCAACAAAGTTGTCAAAGACTGAGGTACATTGATCAGGTACAAAGCTGACACCACACAAGTGTATAAGCTCTGAGGAAACTCAAAGGTCACCTAGTCATCCCATGTGGAAAAATGAATTGACTCTCTATCAGTTTTCCAAATGATGTTCCAGGCCCTTTTGTTTCTAGAAGTAATTCATTCCACTTTTGGATCGCTTTAACTATTAGGAAATTTTTGTCCTTATAACAAGCGACATTTAACTATGTGAATCATGTATCAATTTATTTGTTCCTCTATGGCTAAGGATATAAAAAAAAAGTTCTTACCCTCATCTCAAACATGAGTTTCTGACTCATATGGTTACTTCAATCTTTGGAGCTCTGATCATTTAACATTGTTTTATGTAGGCACTGCTGCGACTAGAGGTAGAGACTTGGTATGCCAATACTGGGATATTTGTTCCATCAGTGGTGAAAGGAGCTAAACATGCCATTGCATGTAAGGCAGGGACAGCACAGATCTACCTTGAGCTAACAGTCTGAGTATCAGTTTCCCCTCCAGACAAGGTATTACTAAGATGATGAAAAGTAATAATGAGAGGCAGCTAGGTGGTGCAGTGAGTACAGCACCGACCCTGGAGTCAGGAGGACCTGAGTTCAAGTCCAACCTCAGATACTTGACACACTTACTAGATGTGTGACCATGGGCAAGTCACTTAACCCCCATTGTCCTGCCTTCCCCCCTCTAAAAAAAAGTAATAATGAATTGGATATCTCAATGAAAAAAAAACATACAAACAAACCTCCCAGTCCTTTAAGATTTACAAACCTTATTTTTTTAATTTTTTTCATTCCTTATAGCAACCTATTGAGTTAAGTAATATGTGTATCATCTTCCTCGTTTTATAGCTAAATAATTTAAATGATTTGTGCAGAAAGCAGCAGGGTACCAAATGGATGGGTTAAGGAAATATGGTCTGGGGAGTTGAGAGCTTGGCAGCTTACTTGCTCCAAGGCCTGGTATCTCTGTGATTTATGGAAAAGGCAAGGGGATTAGAAACCCACAGAGAGCCCCTTAAGGGCAAATAAGGTAAGATTTGAATGGTGCCTTAAATAATGTGTAAAATTTGAGCAATAAGAGAAGAAATTTTATTTCTGTTATGGGATATAAGGTAAGATAGTATGCAGAGGCTGGGTAAAAATATTTCTAGGGTTAAAGTGTAAGCATCTGGAAGTCAGACATCATGGGACATTGACAAGTACAGAACAAACATCCATAGAACATACAGCTCTATTATTCTTTTATTTATCTGTGGGGCAGAGTATAACGGGGTTGTTCTGACTTGATGGATGATAGGAAAGAATGACTCAAGTTGTCCATCCACCTTAATTTAATTGTAAACTGAGAGAAAACAAAACAACAAGAAAAAATAAAAACAATTCCATCTCAAGTAATTCACAGACTAAATTTGAATAAACTCTATTTTTGTTTTATCATCATTTGATTAATCTTGAATTGTTCACCAGTTTAAAGCCTTATTTCTCAATTGGACTTTGTGTATACTTAAAGAATTTTCACTCATATCCCCAGTGCTAATGGAGCTTGTTGCCGGTACTATGGATATTCCACATATCATTAAAATTGAAAAGTGAGCCTCGAAGATTCTGAGCAGTATACCTTGAAATTCTTTGCACAGGAAAAAAAAAATAATAATTCTTGCCATGGAAAGTTTGAGCCTCAAGGTTGCTAAAAGGTGATTTTGAGAAGAGAGAAGTAAAATAAGAATAATGAATTATTAGGAGGGAGAAAGGGAATGTCATGCAAAGAAGGAGAACATGTGGAAAGAAGAAATATAATTGGCATAAACAGAATTAGAGAAGTTAGATAGAAGGAGGTAGACATTGAATGGAAACATAACAATACTGAAGGTAGCTAAGTATAAAATATTTATTAGAAATAGTCCAAGGGATGGGAACTGGAATTTGAACATTGTTTAGAGATACTTCCTAATAACTTTTCCAGCTTGTTCCATCCTTGTCACCAGGGAAATAGAGACATCTCTGCTCCTCACGTGGAATGTGTGTGTTTTCAGTCACAAATCCATTAGTGCTTCATTTTCCAAATGTCATATTTGACCTGGGCACCAAGATTTAGGAGATGGAAAAAAATCTCTTCTCTCTTCTTGTTTATCTCAGCTTGAACTGGGCTGTTGTTTACTTTATTTTAAACTAATATATGAGAGTCTAGGTGGCAGTGCAATGGACAGAGTCAGGAAGATCAAAGTTCAAATATGGCTGCAGACATTTGCTAGTTGTGCGATCCTGGGCACGTCACTTAACCCTGTTTGTCTCAGTTTACTCATCTGCAAATTGAGTTGGAGAAAGAAATGGCAAATGACTCCACTATCCTTGCCAAGAAAATCCCAAGTGGCACCACCAAGTCAGAAGATACCACCACCAACAAAGCTAATGTATGTGTTCTTTATGATACAGTAGTTTACTAAGCACGTTAGGTTTGAAAAAGCTTAGAGGAGTAATACTGAAACTGCTTTAAAAGGGAAACAGTGTTTTCAAGAACTTTAACATGATACTTCATTTTCATAAAATTGGTTATTGTACGGCTTTAAGGTGTGTTGAAATCAGAGACTCAACCAATCAATTAATCAACAAGGATTTAAGTGTTTATCATGTGCCAAGCACTGTGCCAACTACCTGATATTAAAAAAAGGAAAAGCAAAAATAGTCATTTCCTGCAATGACCTTACTTTCAGATGTGGAAGACAATGGATGGGTAAGTAACCAGTAACAGAAAAGATCATTCAAAGTAAGCGGAAAGTAATCTTATGAGTGAAGGCACTGAAATTTGGTTGTAGTGTTTCAGTGGTTTGTCAGTTGTGTCCAACTCTTCACGACCCCATTCGAGGTTTTCTCAGCAAAGATACTGGAGTGGTTTGCCATTTCCTTCTCCAGTTCATTCTACAGATGAGGAAACCAAGGCAAACAGGGTTAAGAGACTTACTTAGGGTCACACAGCTAGCAAGTGTCAGAGGCAAGATTTGAATTCTGTAAGATGATTCTTGCTGACTTTAGACGGAGAACTCTGTCCACTGTGCTACCTAACTGGAGGGATTTGGAAATATCTCCTGCAAAAGAGAGCACTTAGTGTGTGTATTGATGAATGTCAGGGACTCTAAAAGTCTAGGTTATGATGGTGACATTATTCTAGGTATGTGTGTGTGTTAAATTGGGTGGTTAAGAGGATGGTGATGCACTCAAATGAAATAGAAAATTTCAGAAATGTTTGGAATATGGAAGGAAGGGGCGATAATGAGTTCTCTTTTGAATACGTTGAGTTGGAGATGACTCCAGGATATCCAGTTTAAAATTTTTAGAAGGTACTGGTTATTTGTGATTGTACTTCAGAAGAGATCATAGGCTGCCTAAATAAATCTGGGAATCATTTGCATAGAGATGATAATTGAATGCATGGTAGCTGATGAAATCAAGGGAGAGAGTATAGTGAGAAAAGAGATGAATTTCCAGGATAGAGACCTATGTGACCCCTACATTTAATGCATGTGACAGGGATAAAGTTGCAGCAAAAGAGGCTGAGAAGAAGCTGTTAGGTAGGAGAAGAACCAAGACAGTGCAGAATAATGAAAACCTAGAGAGAAGACAATGTTCTGGAGAAGAGTGTGGTCAGCAGTGTCATTTTGTAGTGATATCTAATAAGATGAGTCTTGAGAGGAGGTCTTTAGATTTGGTAATTAAGCAATATGTGGTGAATTTGCAAGAGTCATTTCAGGTAAGCATGGATATTGGAAGTTGGATTGTAAAACTTCAAGATGAACGTGAAAGAAAAGAAAGTTGAAACATTGAATGTAGAAAGATTTATTAAGGAGTTTGACTAGGAAATGAAGAAGAGACAAGGAACAATAGCTTGAAATCCTGAAGGAATAAAGTTTTTTTTTTTTTTATCTTGAAGTTGTCTTGAATATGCTTACAGGCAGCAAAAAGGTTCACTAGCTAGGGAGGTATTAAAGATTGGAGGGAAAGTGTAAACGCTGTTGAGGATAACATATGAAGAAGAGAGGAGGGGAAATGGTCAAGGGTTCAGAGAGACATGTTAGTCATGGTAAGTAGAAAGTCCACCTCTTCATCAGAAATTATTGTGGTGGATGAAGTCAAGGGGCTGTGAGATGAGAGAGAGTGGAGAAAAGAAAGCTCTACAGCACATGTGAAAAACAATCATCTATTTTCTATCTGAATACCTCTAATGAGGAAAGATTCATTGCCCCTTGAGGCTGCCCCCTTCCACACTGGGATACTCTTCACTCTTAGAGAGCTTTCCTAATGCCCAACTCAAATTTATCTGGCCAGTTTATATGGCTATTACATCTTCCCTCTGAAGACAAGGAGAGCAAGTCCAATCCATTTCCATACGGCATTCCTTTAAATGATGTTTTCATGTTTCCCTAAATCTTTTATTCTCCAAGGTGAAATATTCCCAGTTTGTTAGAGCATGCATTTCCATTTGGAAGGGTTAACCTTTCTTACTTTCATTTTACAGATGAAGTACTGAGGCTTAGAAAGTTTAAGTAAATTGCTCAAACTCATACAGATTGTAAGTCAGAGAATCAGGAATAAAACTCAGGTTCTCTGAACCATGCTTCATAACCTCCTTCCCCCAATAGTACAACATTTTCCTGATTGTTCCATGTTCCCTTCAATTTGTCATCATGTGAATCAATCAATTAGTCAGAAGTGCTTATTAAATGCTTAGCATGCACCTTATATTGGGGGGAAATTATAACTGAAAGAATTACTACTTCCTGGCATGAAACTGAAATTCTAATGGGGGAGATGAGCGACTATCTAAATATAATACTGAGTACCCTGGCCCCTATTGACTGAAGGCCAGATTGTTGCATTTTACCACCCCATCTGGGTTTTCTGGAAACCTTAAAAGGATTTGAGGTGTCTAAGCTTTCTTCTAATTGCCCCAGTCCCCTCCAATGGTGTTCCTTCAAGTGTCGAAAATGGTCTCTGGCACCCCATGTCAAATTAATGACCAGCAGTCAGATTAGCTTAAAAATATTCACCTGAAAGTTGTAATCGGATGTATGCAAACTTATGCCATAACACATAGGAGACATAATCCTTCCCCTCTCCTCCATTTTACCTTAATCTCCGAGGATGGAATGGAATTCAATTCATAGCTTGTTTGAAATCCTCCATAGCCCCAAATTCCATGACCAAAGCTCTGTTTGGCCTCATGTTCTAAGAGCCTGACTCATCTGGGTTTCCCTGAAAGCCTTTCTAGCTTCAATGTCTGTCTTAGAATCCTGGCTTTAGGATCACTCTGGCTCAAACCCCTGTTCTGATGGAGATTGATGCCAGGAGGTATCCACTTTCCCAGTTCAGTTCATGACCCCCACATGGAGCAGGAAAGAGCTTGCAATAGAGTAATCTCTGGTCTCCCTCTGTCCAGTGTTAAGGAATTGGCCTTTCCTGGCTATGCAATGAATTAAAAGAAGCTATTCTCACCTGCACTGTAGAAAAATATGATACAGGATACCTCCATGTTAGGTGATCTGTGTATGCATAGGACGAGCTGTGTTAAATAAATATATATATATATATGTATATATATATATATATACATATATATATATATATATGTATATATACATACTCATACACAAATATACTAATTATAGAGCAGTTAAATAAAAGATCATTTTAGAGGGAGAATATTACCAATCAAAATTCTTCAGAAATGTTTCTATGGAAGGAAGGAATTGAACTATTTCTTGAAGGAAGAGAGGGATTTTATGAGGCAGCATACTTTCTAGGCACAGCACTTCTTAAACTGTGGGTTGTGAGTCCATATGGGGTCTCAAAAACTTGGCAGTAGTAAAAGATTTCAGAACACGCAATGACCCACATATTAATTCAAAATCAAATGCCTAATGAATCCAAGGTGCTTCTGGCAGCACTTGCCCATGTTTCACTGGGCAATGTCACGGCAGCCTTGATTCTGAACACAAAGCATGTGCTTTGATGCTTCAGACCATGCAATGCCAATACATCTTTCAAAACGTGAAAAAGTGTCCCAAGTGGAAAAAGTTGAAGAAGCCCTGTTCTGGGCATAGTGGAGAGCTAATACAAAGTAATGAAGATTGGAGATCGAGTGTCTTTTGTGAGGAAAAGGAAGAAGGCCAGTTTGGCTGGATTGCAGTGTTTAGGAGAGAGAGTAAATTCAAATGAAGGTGAACAAATTACATACAGCAAGGTTATTAAAGGCTTTAAAAGGTAAACAGTTTTTTCCTCCTACAATCCTAGAGTCAACAGGGAGACAGTGGAATTTATCAAGCAGGTATTGGGAGATTTGTGCTTAGGAAAATTATTTGGAAGCAGTCTAGACCAGTGCCATGATACGAAAACAGAAATGGGGGCTGCTAATCACACGTAAGGATACACATGGGACACATATCGACTCAATTTTAAAATGTAATATTGTCTATGTTTATGGTACTTTTGTTTATATTGTTAAATGTCTCAATTGCATTTAATCTTGTTCAGGATGCAGTTGTGACTATGTGGGCCCTATGAGGGCTGGGGACACTAGCTTGAAACCTCTGGACTAAAGGCATGACTGAAGGAGACCAAGTTTGAGACATGAAGATCAATTAAGACACTCAGTAATTTAGTCAAGAAGTTTCAGGGACCTCAGCTGTGTAAGTGGAGAGGAGTAATATGAGAGAGAAGTTGTGAAGGTAGAGATAGAAAGGTTTGGAAATTTGTTAGACACATGGGGTTAGGGAGATGGAACAATCAAGGATAATACCAAGGTTGTGACAAGACACTGATGGTTCCCTCCACAGAAATGGGGATGGTTTGAAGTGGGTGGCTTTTAGGGGACAGACAACAATTTTTGTTTTGGATATATACAATTTTTTTTTGTTTATTTATTTTTTTTTAATGCAATTTATTTATTTAACATATTTGGTTTTCAGCATTGATTTTCACAACAGTTTGGATTACAAATTTTCTCCCCATTTCTGCCCTCCCCCCCACTCCAAGATGGCGTATATTCTGGTTGCCCTGTTCCCCAGTCAGCCCTCCCCTCTATCACCCCCCTCCCCTCTCATCCCCTTTTCCCTTCCTTTCTTGTAGGGCAAGATAAATTTCTACGCCCCATTGCCTGTGTATCTTATTTTTTAGTTGCATACAAAAAGTTTTTTTGTTTTTGAACATCTGATTTTAAAACTTTGAGTTCCAAATTCCCTTCCCTCTTCCCTTCCCACCCACCCTCCCTAAGAAGTTGAGCAATTCAACCTAGGCCACACATGTATTATTATGTATAACCCTTCCACAATATTCATGTTGTGAAAGGCTAACTACATTTTGCTCCTTCCCAACCCCTCCCGCTTTATTGAATTTTCTTCCTTGACCCTGTCCCCTTTCCAAAGTGTTTGTTTTGATTACCTCCACCCCCATCTGCCCTCCACTCCATCATCCCCCTGCCTTTTATTTTTTTTTTATCTTCCTCCCTCTTCTTTCCTGTGGGGTAAGATACCCAACTGAGTATGTATGGTATTCCCCCTCAGGCCAAATCTGATGAGAGCAAGGTTCACTCATTCCCCCCTCACCTGCCCACTCCCCTCCTCTCCTAGAACTGCTTCCTCTTGCCACCTTTATGGGAGATAATCCACCCCATTCTATCTCTCCCTATCTCCCTCTCTCAGTAAGTTACTCTCTCATCCCTTAATTTCATTTTATTTCTTTTAGCTATCTTCCCTTCATCCTCAACTCACCCTGTGTCTGCTCTCTCTCTTTACATATATATATATATATATATATATATACACATACATAGCATACATACATATACACATAGATACATGCATACATACACATTCACTTATATATATACATAAACATATATATATGCATATATATATATGCATATTCCCTTCAACTACCCTAATACTGAGGTCTCATGAATCATACTCATCATCTTTCCATGTAGGAATGTAAACAAAACAGTTCAACTTTAGTAAGTCCCTTGCAATTTCCGTTTCTTGATTACCTTTTCATGCTTCTCTTGATTCTTGTGTTTGAAAGTCAAATTTTCTATTCAGTTCTGGTCTTTTCACTGAGAAAGCTTGAAAGTCCTCCATTTTATTGAAAGTCCATATTTTGCCTTGGAACATGATACTCAGTTTTGCTGGGTAGGTGATTCTAGGTTTTAATCCTAGCTCCATTGACCTCCGGAATATCGCATTCCAAGCCCTTCGATCTCTTAATGTAGAAGCTGCCAGATCTTGGGTTATTCTGATTGGGTTTCCACAATATTCAAATTGTTTCTTTCTGGCTGCTTGCAGTATTTTCTCCTTGATCTGGGAGCTCTGGAATTTGGCAACAATATTCCTAGGAGATTTCTTTTTGGGATCTATTTGCGGAGGCGATCGATGGATTCTTTCAATTTCTATTTTGCCCTGTGGCTCTAGAATATCAGGGCAGTTCTCCTTGATAATTTCCTGAAAGATGGTATCTAGGCTCTTTTTTTGATCATGGCTTTCAGGTAGTCCAATAATTTTTAAATTATCTCTCCTGGATCTATTTTCCAGGTCAGTGGTTTTTCCAAGGAGATATTTCACATTGTCTTCCATTTTTTCATTCCTCTGGTTCTGTTTTATAATATCCTGATTTCTCATAAAGTCACTAGCTTCCACTTGCTCCAATCTAATTTTTAAAGTAGTATTTTCTTCAGTGGTCTTTTGGACCTCCTTTTCCATTTGGCTAATTCTGCCTTTCAAGGCATTCTTCTCCTCATTGGCTTTTTGGAGCTCTTTTGCCATTTGAGTTAGTCTATTTTGTAAGGTGTTGTTTTCTTCAGTGTATTTTTCAGTATTTTTTTGGGTCTCCTTTAGCAAGTCATTGACTTGTTTTTCATGGTTTTCTCGCATCCTTCTTATTTCTCTTCCCAATTTTTCCTCTACTTCTCTAACTTGCTTTTCCAAATCCTTTTTGAGTTCTTCTATGGTCTGGGACCAGTTCATGTTTTTCTTGGAGGCTTTGGTTGTAGGCTCTATGACTTTGTTGTCTTCTTTAGGCTGTATGTTTTGGTCTTCTTTGTCACCAAAGAAAGAATCCAAAGTCTGAGACTGAATCTGGGCGCGTTTTCGCGTCCTGGCCATATTCCCAACCAACTAACTTGACCCTTGAGCTTTTCAGTGGGGTATGACTGCTTGTAGATTACAGAGTTCTATGTTTTACGTTTGGGGGGGAGGTGCCAGCTCTGTCAGAGCCGCACTCCTCCTTCCCCAAGGACCCCCAGTCCAGACTGGGCTCAGATCTTCGGCAGGCTGTGCACCCCTGCTGCGATCCGCCACTTAATTCCTCCCACCAGGTGGGCCTGGAGCCAGAAGTAACAACAGCTGTAGCTGCCCCACCTCCGCTGCCCCCGGGGCTGGAAGCCGAACCGCGAACTCCTTCCACTCCCGCAGCTTTTCCCACTAACCTTCTCCGCAGTCTTTGGTGTTTGTGGGTCGAGGGGTCTGGTAACTGCTCACGTATTCAGGGCGCTAGGGCCCCCTCCGCCCGGCTTCTGCTCTGGATCGTCCAAGCCGCTCAGGCTGGGCTCTGCTCCACTCCGTTCCCAGCTCCCAGCTCCCAGCTCCCAGCTCCCAGCTCCGTGTGGAATAGAGCTCACCCAGAGACCATCCGGGCTGTCCTGGGCTGGAGCCCTGCTTCCCTCTGCTGTTCTGTGGGTTCTGCCGTTCTAGAATTGGTTCAGAGCCATTTTTATAGGTTTTTGGAGGGACTCGGGTACAGAGCTCACTCTAGTCCGTGCTTACCAGCCGCCATCTTGGCTCCGCCCCCTCGGATATATACAATTTGAAATGTTTTTAGGGATTCCAGTTTGAAATGTGCAAAAGGCAATATTGATTCAGGACTAAAACTTAAAGGAGACAGTATGGGTACATATGAAAATTTTGGAGTTAACAGAATGAATGTCAAATCCATAGCTAAAAAGGTCCAAATTAGGACAGGAGACCTGGGATAGAGCCTCACAGAACATGTACATTAAGGAGAATATGATGTAAATAGTGCACCAGAAATGGAAACTGGGGATGTACACTAGTGGGAGGAGAACAGGAGAGAGCAATGTCATAAAAAGCTTAGCGAGCAGAGAATATCCACTAGGAATGGGAGATCAACAGTGTCAAATGCCACAGGTCAAAAGGTCCCATCTGTTCTATTTTAATACAGATTGATTCTGTTCCCATTAAGTCAATCCAAAACTATAAATGTATACATAAAAATTAAAATACAGCTTACATTCCTGTCACATGCAACATGTACTAAAAATATACATGCATTGTGCCTACATTTATCAATGTATGCACATACGTGTAACTATATGTCTGTATAACTGCTTAGACATTGCATCTGTGGAGAGAGAAAAAGAGAGAGAGGCAGAGACAGAGAGACAAAGAGAGAAATCTTCCCTTGACCCCTCCTATTGTTCCCTCTGTCATTCTTCTTCTATTGTGAGCAACCTTCCCTTTGTCCTTTTTTACCAGACCTCTATCTTTTAGTCCTTACTGTGCGTATGTATGCAAATACGTACCTGCATGTTTATATGTATATATTCATACACATATACAAACATATCTATCCATATGTGCATATGCATATTCACATTTATGCATATTATTTATATCTTGAGAAGAATATAGAGTAGAAAGCCTTCACGAATAGTTTGTCTTGGATGTCAGGAAGGCGTGTATTCAAGTCCTCCGCCAAATTCTGTCTGTAAAATCATTGACAAGTCACTTAAACTCTCAGTGGCCATAAACAATTAAGTTTAAGATAAATTAATGGTCTGCCTGAATGGAAGGCTTTCCAAACAAGGGCTACACCAGTGAGATAATGACATAATAGGTCTCTAAGCTCACATGGAATAAAAAGAAAACTTGTATGCATATTCATACAACAGACTCACCCCCACAGAATCTCCTCATTTCAGGTATTGGGACCCCTGGGGACACATGGCTGCACTAATCTAGCAGTGCTGAATCATCTCTCTCACATTTGTGGTCTGAAACCTCTTCCTTCAAGTACCATTAAAACATCTTTAAGAGGTTCAGGATCCCCCCTTAGGACCCAGAAAAATGCCACTGTACATGTTCACCTTGACTCCTTCCAGGTTCAATGCTGATAGAATTATATCGGGATCGGGATTTCCATTTGATGTTCTACTGAGCAACAGCCGTTTGACAGCATGCTCATTTATACTAAGAATCCTCAGGCTCAAAGAAAGATTGCTAAGGAAGGCACTTCATTCTGATTTGCAAAATGGACAGAGGGTCATGTTAATTCAATATATGGATAAATTAAAATGGAGAAGTTCTTCAGTTCAATGTTGATGAGTGGAAAAATAAATACATCAGGCAGAAAGCAAATACAGTTTACCAACATGGACTAGTATATATTTAAATTTTACTAGAGATGATGAAAATGAATATTCCAAGTAGAGAAGGAAGAGGACAAACTCTACCTGGGTTCTTTCATTTTTGGTTCAATGATAGACCTATTACTGGTTTGGCACCAGTTTGTTTTTTTTTTAAAGTCTTCACATGTTCCCATTAGATGGTGTTCGTGTGATTTTGAGTGATAAGGGAATAAGAAAGAAACGTTCTTTCTGGACTTTGTTATATTTTCATGGTTGTAGTATTTCCATTTCTAGTAAAATAATATACAAATTGAATATCCAAACCTGTCATAATTCCAAATGTAAAAAGGAGCTCAGTGGTCGTCTAGTGAAATCTGTGCTTAAACAAGAAGGCCTTGCTGAGAGCAAACATTGTGATAATACTTGGACCTGGATGATGCATTTTACATTTATTATCTCATTTCATCCTCCCAATAGCAAGTGAAGGTAAATGCTATTGTTATTCCCATTTTGCAGTTGAGAAAACCGAGGCAGGCAGAGTCTAAGTGACTTTCCCAGGGTCTCATAGCTGGTACGTCTGTGGATTGCCCACCCACACTTGGATAGAAGATCTCTGGTGAAGTGGACCTCACAACATGCCACAGCCAATGAAGCTTTTTACTTCATGCTTGATTGATGGAGATGTATTATCACCTAGTAAATGTATCAAAGTTTAAATGGATGAGGCTTTTTTTTTTTCTTTCTAATTTTTATGTAGGTTCTCAGAACTGATAGCTTACATTATTCTTTTTGGATGCAATAACTTCGAAAAGACTCAGAACCACGTTTTTAGGGAATCTAGTTTTAGATTTCAGTTAGAAATAAGGATTAATACTTGCCTCTGTATATATGTAGGCTCCTTGAGGGCCAGGACTGTTTAATATATACCCCTGGTTTAGCATGATACTTATTATACAGCCACATAGCAGACACATTGATTACTATAGATAGCAAGAAGGCTTTCTATGCTACCGCAACATGATATATAGCCTCTGGGCCAAATGGTGTTCTAAATGATTTCACCACTTCCCCTTTTAAAATTCCTCTTCCTCTTCCTCTTCCTCTTCTTCATCCCAGCTATTTTTGCTTAGAGATCCCCATTTGTGTCTGTTATGTTCGCTGCTGGTGTTTCCCAGCATTGAGAAGGTGAATTGCAAGCTTTGAGCTGGTGCTTCCAGGGTTTTTTTTTCCAAAAGCCCATTGTAATTTATGCCTCCAAAAGGATGATATGATTGATGAAGACAGAACTCAATATGAGATCCCGGAATGAAGGAGGAGCTGGAATCTCTGGGCAAGAGGCCATGCATGGGAAAATGGTGGGTTAGGAAGTTCAGGAAAGAAAGAAAATTAGCTTCCAGTCAGGAGTAAGTAACATGATTATTGATTTAAAGGTACAAGAGAATGAGAAGCCATCTAGTCCCAACACTTTATTTTTCAGATGTGAAACTAAGGCTAGAAAGGTTAATTTCCTGCCTAAGGTCATGCAAACACCATATAACAGAGCTCATAAGCCAAGCCAAACTCTCTCACCTTAAATCCGCTGAACTTTCCCCTGGAGCTCATTGCCTCACACTGTAACTGTAACACAGACCCTGGGGATCAGGAAAGTTATCAGATGCCAGGTCTCTGGGCACAACTCAATGGGGTAATAGGTCAGTGCTGCTGCCTGTAATCCTCTAATGGGTATTCCCTCTACCAAGCAGCAAATAAACACCTTCATAAAGACATATAGAAGGCCTGCCCCCTTCCCAGGGATTATCACATAAGGCAGAAGCATGGTCCCCAGGGGGTCCGGCCTCCAATCAGCTGAGCATGATCATAATGACACTTTGCCCTTACTGTTTTTAAAGGTGATAAAGATCACAGGTTAAGTAAGGGTGATCATGTTTCCAATAGCAGTAAAAAAACCCAGACAAAGACCTTGCCAAACAAGCTAAAGGAGGGAGCCTTCAGGCCTCACTGGCTTGATCTGGATGGAGGCTTCAATGGGCCCAATTAAATGTGGTCCCTGTCATGCAAACTGCTCCTGGGTGTGCAGGCTAGAGAGCCAAGTAGGGCTTAGGAAGTTACAAATGAGGGAATTCACCTGACCAGGTTCATGATACTATCTGCCTCAGACACTACTGCAGGTATAATTATGTTGGCTGGGGTCAGACAGGGGTCACTATGATATCTAGACAAAAATCCATGTTGTCCCTCCTGTCTTTCAGTAAAAATATAAGGTGCATGGCCTCTTTAAGCTAAATGAGGTAGTTTAGTGATGAAGGGGTCATAAGAGGTATTTTGGGGAAGAAAAATATTTGTATAAATCATCAAAAGATTTGAATTTTCTACTGTTATGTCTAACAGAAATAGAAAATTTTTTAAATATGCCATGCTAACATACATACATATGTATATGCACACATAAATATACACATACATATACCAAAAGACAGTTTGCAAAGAGGATTTGGGCACTTTGAAAGAGAAAATATTCTGCAGTGCAGATGTTAGTAATTGAACCTCAGTAATAAGGAGTGATTCTTTTCCTTTCTTGTGAACACTTTAATGTCATTAAGAGGTAGAGAAGATCTTAAATTGATTTTTAAAAAGTAGAGAGATTGAACATAAAGAAAATTTCAAGGGCATCAAATAGATGGAGAACTATGTTGAAGCCTTCAGAGCGATAAAGCCTGATGGTCATTAATTTAATTTGCATATAAATGTTTTAAATATGAGAGAGAGAGAGAGAGAGAGAGAGAGAGAGAGAGAGAGAGAGAGAGAGAGAGAGAGCAGTTTATGATTTAAAAAAAAAAACTATCAACCTGATAGGGGACATATGTAGTTTTGATGTTTTTAAGTAAAAGGTAAGGCAGGATGCTCTCATTTGAGTCCTGATAGCTACAGGAATACATAAATAAATAGGAACCAGAAGAGAAATATGAGAAGAGGGGAATTGAAAAGCTGCTATCACTGAGCTGTGCAGATAGAAGCTGTTATTTGATGGAAGTTGTCAGTTGGGTGATTTCTGATTGGCTGGGGAGAAAACTAACTTTATTGGCCAAGACCACCAATGACAGCTATTTCCTGTCAGTACCACTTAAGGTGGGTGAGAGACAAAACTTCTCATAAAAGCTTGTTGCTGTCTGCTGCCACATCTTGATGGAAAAAAAAAATGAGACACGGCTTTGCAGATGGTTTGGTAATCTGTTCAGCTAGTGTAGACCATTGACATACTGAACTGTGTTGCTCTGAGCTCCATTCTTGTTTGTTGTCCTTTGTGCTGGAAGACGACCAAAATGATGTCACTATGTCAGGGTCAAGGTACAGTGTGCCATACTGTGGCTGATCAGATCAGGCACAAATAGGCCCTATGAACAATTGGAGTGGCTATATCTCTAAATTCGACCATCTCATGTTTCTTTTGAGCCACTGCAATTCTACTTTGCTCGTAAAACACAGCCCCTTCTTTGATGAGAACACACCATGCTGGCTGGTCTTGTGCCAGTGACTCTCATGTCTCACAATTGAACCCAAAGTTCACAGAGCCCTTTAGAATGGCTTTTATTGCTTCTTTAACCTATTTGTGAGCACTTGCTTTAT
Organism: Trichosurus vulpecula; assembly: GCF_011100635.1. Taxonomy (NCBI): domain Eukaryota; kingdom Metazoa; phylum Chordata; class Mammalia; order Diprotodontia; family Phalangeridae; genus Trichosurus; species Trichosurus vulpecula. The sequence goes on along the minus strand of NC_050575.1, from coordinate 443,229,040 downwards.
GTGAGTTATCTGTAAAATAATATTTTAGGCAAACATATGATTGTCATTTGAACAATGTGGCTAGCTCATCAAAGTTATGCTCTCTGCAGTACAGCTGGAATGTTTGGCAGTTCTGCTCAAGATAGGACCTCGTTGTCTGGTACCTTATCTTGCTAGATGATCTTCAGAATCTTCTAAGACAACTCAAATGGAAGTGATTCAGTTTCTGGAGTGGCACTGGTATACTGTCCGAGCTTCTCAGGCATACAGCAATGAGGTCAACACAATGGCTCTATATACTCTCAGTTTGTTAGAGAGACTAACACCTCTTCCCTCTCACACTTTCCTTCAGAGCCTCCCCAAAACTGAGCAAGCTCTAGCAATATGTGCATCAAATGTATCCCTGGAAAGTATCCTGCTGAGATAAGTGAACTTATCCACATCACTTAACATGTCTACATTTGCTGTAAGTGGCACTTCATGTATGGATGGTTTGGTGTTGGCTGATGGAGAACCTCTTTTTTTCTTGGTGATGTTGTCAGGCCAAAAGTAGCACAAGTGGCAAGAGAACCAACCAATTCTGTCTTCTGTTTCAGCCTCAGGCTGCATTTAGTGCACAATCATCTGCAAACAAAACATCCACAGCTGCTCTCCATCCACTTTGGTCTTGGCTTGTAGTCTTTTCCAGGTAATTATTTACCATTAGTTCAGTAGCTGACCTTTCTGCCATTTTCATTCTCACTGAAGGAATCTGACAATATCACTGAAAACATCATGTTAAAAAGCACGGGTGCAAAGAGAGAAAAGTGCTCCATTTCATTAGTGACGGAGAAAGTGGAAGAACATCATCCGTTATCCAGAACCTATGCAAGCATGCCATCATGGTGCTGGCAAACAATACTGACAAAATTCTCCAGGTAACCGTATTTCACCGAGACCTTTCACAAGCTCTTGTGACTGACAGTATAAATGGTCAGATCAATAAACATCGTGTACACACCTTTGTCCTGCTCCTACCCTTTCTCCTGGAGTTTGGGGCTAGCAAATATCATATCAACTGTTCCTTGGACTTTTCTGAAGCCAGACTGGCTCTGGGTTAGACGACCATCTTCTCAATGATAGATCAGCCTATTAAGGAGGACTGTGACAAGAATCTTGCCAGCAATGACTAAAAGGGTGATACTCCCCCTGACACACACATACATACTTTAATTGTCACAGTACCACCTGGTTACATTTCCTTTATAATAAAGGACAATGGAAGCATCCTTGAACTTCTGGGTGATAACTGCTCTTGTCATATGAGCTGGAAGATTTCAGTCAATTTTTATATGAGCAACAAACTGCCTGTCTTGTAAATATTAGCTGGAATAGAGTCAGAACCAGGTACTTGACCACACAAGAGGAGCCCAATGGCATTGAAAATCTTTTCTTCAGTAGGAAGTTCAGCTAGAGAGAGATTGACTTCAACCTGAGATATACAGTCTTTACCATCATTTTCCATCGTTCTATTCTCCCTAAAATGGCATAGTCTATTAAATGCCAATATTTTCTGTAAGGCTGCGTCTGCGAAGTTTTATTGCATTTAGGCAAATGGAAGACAGTGTTGGTAAGAAGAAGATCGTGAGACATGTTAAGTCTTTAGTTGTAAGTAACTATTGCTGTTTCTTACCCCATTCTTCTCAAGGATTCGTTATCTGATAATCTGTGACTACTCTGGTGGTAAAGTCATTCAGAATTCCTAGGTTATCCTCTTTTGGCACACTGATGATGAGGGTCTCCAGGTTTTCACTGAAATTTTCTTTAACCTCATTAGGATTTGTCATAATGGGAAGATATGCACTGATGATGGTAGTGTGGCACTTCCCTGCAAGTCACAATCACCAACTTGCTACTGCATTGTCATGAGCCTCTCATTCACTATTTTTGGAAGGAATAAAAGCTTGTTAACAAGATTAGTTTTAATTGTGAAACCTACACTAGTTCCATGGTGCTTCTCATCATTGTATCCACTCCAGAAAGACTTGTATCCCGATCTGGCTTTGCTAAACTGAGTTTCCTTTTCCGGTTTCATTCAGGGCCACTATTTGGATGTAATAGCTGCCGAGCTCTTTCAGAACAAGAGCTGTTCATCTTTTAGTTCTACTGGATTTCATGGTGTCCATAAGCTTGGGCAACTCCATGTGCTAACGGTAAGTAAAACAAACTTTGGAAAAGTTTTGGTACATTTGAGTGTGTGTGTGTGTGTGGTGTTTTGGCTAAAAGGTAAGATCCCTCTTTGCCTAAGTAAGCAGTCCAGGGTTAGGCTAGATGAAAAAAAATAGGGCATCTTTTCTATCCCCTTCCTCACTCTAGGAGGTAAGAATTGTGGTCTTTCAAAAAGGCTGCTTAGACACTGAGGGGACTCCTGAATCAGTCAAGTGAGAAGATGGCCCTATGGCCTGGGCTGTTTGCGTGCAGATTTGTGACTATACCTCCCAGTGTATCCATACCTGCTGCTTCATCATTTGCTTGTTGTCACAAGACTTAGAGGTATGTAAAATGGTATGGGTATTAGATTTGAAGGAGGCATAATTGCACCAAATCTTTGGCTTAGTTTTCTCTTCCAGAGTCATTGGAGTCAAGTGGCAAGTTAACAGTTAAGATGACTGGTGATGGCTCAGGATGCAATCACTGGCCTCGGTGTCTTCAATGTTTACCCAAACTTTAAGTACTCCACGGTGTCTGCTTCAGCCTCCTTCATGAGCCATTGAAACAAATTGTTCACAATTCTACTATTCTGCTGGGGAAGTCTTCACATGTTTGGGTTAGACATCCTCCAACTCTCTGATGCCTAAAGTTTACCCTCAACCCTTCTAGCCCAAGCCCATCTGCCAAAATGATTTACCTATGTGTGGCTGCTGTGCATGCTACAGCTTCCTTGAGCTAGAGGTGAGAGTTGAGTGTCAGGTATAGACAAAAGGTGGATATTAGCTCTGAAAAGACGTTAGCAGCCCTAAAACCAGGGATTAGATTTCCACATATCTCTTTCCATTCTTGCTGTCCCACAAAGTAGTTGAAGAAGTAAATAATTGTCTAGTCAGTATTGCCTAGTTACTTTGAGTTTTGCATTTCACTCTCCTAAACAGAAATTCTGGTCACATAAAGGGCAAATGTTTTACAAATAAGCATCAAGGGTCATGATTAAATTGAAGAACTTTTAAAGACTACATTTGAGCAGAGAAAAGAGAAGATGCTCCTAAGTGAAGAGTTGTTCATTTGTTTTAGTTGTGTCTAACTCTTTGTGTTGTTAACGTCATTAAAGAGGTTCCCAGGCCATTAATTCCCTTAATAAGCCTCAGAGCTAGTACAAGGAAGCTTGATTAGAGGAGGCTTGTTTGCAGGAAGGCACACATCCTTTTGCTAATTAGGTCAGAGAGGCATGAAGCCATCAGGCCCTTAAAAGGGTATGTATACTCTGAGGGTAGCCATTAAGCTCAGAACTGCAAGGGCTCTCAGAACATCAAGCTCTCAGGACCATGGGAAGAGAGGATGCAGTCAAGCAGACAACCAGGATTTGTGAGTGAGTGTTTACAGGAAGGCACCAACAGAGGGGAAGGTTGCAGGATGGTTTGACTCCCTGCTTCAATACTGTGTTTTAATTTCCTTGCTGTTATAATGAGGTGGACTTACTGCTTTGAGGATACAACTGCTGCTATGTTGAATTGGAGTTAGTGCTTTCGGGATTTGATCCTCTGGTGTCTGAATAAATGCTTTAATTCTTCTGTCTTCTATATTGCGTCTCTTATATTGTGCAATAGAGGACTATGCAGGCATATTCATGATCATTATCGATACTGTGACACTTGTCTTACAGATACACTCTTCATGACCCCATTGGGGGTTTTCTTGGAAAAGATACTCAAGTGGTTTGCAATTTGCTTCTCCAGCTTATTTTACAGATAAGGAAACTGAGGCAAACAGTGTTAGTGACTTTCCTAGGGTCACACAACAAATAAGTGTCTGCATCTACAGTTGAATTTGAGTTTTCTTGACTCCAGGCCTAACACCCTATCCACTGTGACACCTAGCTGCCCAAGTGAAGAATAGTATCCATTTTCAGAGAAGTAGTTTCTTGTGGTAAAAAAATATTTCTAAATGAACCAGTAACACTAAAGCCTCCAGCCTTGAGTTTTTAGTCACTCTAAGCACATTTGTTTTCCTCCTTCAAGCATTTCCCTGACAAGTTCCTATAGGTGTGTGCTCAATATTTTTTATCATACTCTCATTTGCATAAGGGGTTGTATGATCTGAGTTTATTCATGTATTGTGATGGTTTATATTGCTTATACACTTGTTTTACTCTATTATTTATAATATTTCTTAGTTTGTTAAATTGTTATGTTTAAGATCTAAAAGCACCATTTTTGAGTGATTGTATAAATATAACACACCAAGTAGCTGTGTTTCCTTATATTCAGAAGGTTGGCTACATAGATAGAAAGCATTTTGCATTGGCACAAAGGAGCTAGGTGGTAAAATGGGGAGGTGTATTTCTTCCCCAAAAGGTTACCCCTCAGAGCCTGGCAAAGTTTGAAAATACCTGGATTTGGTGTTTTACCTCAAATAACTTGGGCCTACTATAATGGTGAAGACAGGTTTGTAGTGAATTAGTTCAAACTAGAAGAAGACTGAGGTATTTGATGCACCCCTATCCCAGTGAGGTTTGTTATATATACTTCTATTTTAAGTGACATTTTAGTTTTCCTTCTCCACTTTTTCTATAGCCACTGTACAGTAATAACAATTTAAAAATGTTTTCAAGGTGCTAAAAAATTCTTTATAATTTTCCTGTCTCTTATAGCAACCCATTTCTCTCTAGGATTTGGGCATCAGTTGAGGGGAAAGTGATATAAACAATTACTCCAGCCTTCTGAGACTGAAAAAGAAGCTTTTCTTCAGCACTAGAAAAGAATAGAACTTTAGGGTTAAAAAGAATGTTTTTTTTCCTAGTAATAATGATGTTGGAGGACATTCACAGCCTTAACTGTTACAACAAGCCTTTTGGTATTTATAACCAGGCTTCAGCGTGCCTTTCTAAGCTTCCAACACTTAGCACGGTGCTTGGCATGCAGTGGGCTTTTAATAAGTATTTATTGATTGATTTATTATGGCAATCCCTTTTTATATGTTTCAGTCAACTGGCTTACTTACTGTTCCCTGAGTGTGATATACCTTCTCCTGTCTCCATAGCTTCTCAAAGGTTGTCTCCCATGACTAGAATATTCTCCTGACTTCTATCTCACAACATTCTTAATTTCCTTTGATGCCCAGCTAAAGTACCATCAATGGAATGAAGTCCTCATTTCCCCAGCTGTGTTAGTGCCTTACACACACACACACACACACACACACACACACGCACACACATACATATATATGTTATGACTCACTGTTTGAACAATCTGGCTAGCAGCTTCTGTGGGGGTATAAGATCCACCCACAGCCAGCACCCAGAAAGCTGCCAACAGCACAGGTTCTTTCGATCTGCTTAAGCAAGGGAAGCGAGGTGAAGGGGTTGACAAGCTTACTTTAATTCAGCATTCAAATATCATTCAGTTAGTTCAGGGGAAAAAGCCAGCACCCAGAACTTCAAAACAAAATGAAAACAAATTACAGACATCAACAGACTTTGTCTGATTCAAATCCCAACACATAGTAACCAGAGTTCAACCAAGTTTCAGCATCTGGGTTTACAAGCTGGAGGGCTTCTTAGCTACAGCTGCCCAGAGTCTCCTCATCAACACCATCTCCAGAGCCCCACACAAATGGTTCTGTCCTCTCTTCTTATAGGGCTTCAGATATCATCAAACATCCTCTGAATCACCAGAGCTCAGGCTCTGGTGATTGGTTCTTGAATTGGCCCCTCCCCTTAGGACCCTGGGAGGTTCACATCCACATGGATTACATTAACACCTAATGGGGTTTTGGGTCCAGGGCTCAGCACCTAGTAAAGCTCGCTGAGATAAATTGAGTCACTCAAAGAAAACAAAGGCCATTCTGGTTACACTCACTTTGCAGATGAGAAAACTGAGGGTAAGAAGATAAGAGACATGTACATATACCCATTAACTAGTAACATGAGAGAAAACAGTGTATGTAATAAAAAGTGTTCTGAAACGTGTACAAATAATTTACAAATGGCAATTAATTTTTGGATCTAAAGAAATTGTCAAACTTCCAGGATCCACGATGTTTCAGTAAACTCTGAGAGCTCTAGTCCCTCCCTTGAATAAACCCAGAGAACACAGCCCTAGGAGAAACCCTGGAACAGAGGAGCCAAGTGGGGGTTCAACAGTCTGTTAGCTCAAGAAACCCCTCTTGTGGTAATAGAAGGGGAGCAGTACAGGAAGGGTTGCATTCCAGCAGGCCCCACCTTATCAGACCAGTGGGAGTTCCTTAGCCCCAGGATGGTGGAGTCAGCAAGCACCATCACCAGGACCCTAAGCATGCCTTCACACAAATAGGGGAACTGGCACACACCAGTGCAGACCTACGACTGAGACCACCCAAGCTATGTAGCTCTGGCCTAGGGGAAGAGGAGACTTCCAGCAGCCAGACCACACCTTCCCCACACCTCACACTGTGACCCCCTGGGGAAACTCAGAAAAACTTCAATGTGCCTTGATCCTTGGCACACAGCAGCCAGCTTCAGCTCAGGATCAGGTTAACTGCAGTAGTATATAACTTCTAGCTGAAAAAAAAAACAGAGGCCACAGTATACCAGTCCAGTAACCAGGCCCCTACCTTCCAACACAACAAGTTTGGGACAGAGCCCCCTGGGCTTCAAAAGCAGAGATCCACTTAAAAAGTCAGGAAAAAAAGACAACCACCATCAATAAGCAATCCAGAAAAACAAGGACCATTGATTCTTACTAAGGAGACAGGGAAGACCAAAATACCAATTCAGAAGAGGACAGCATTGACACTATACCCAAATATTAAACCTAAAAAGGGAACATGAACTCGTCTCAAGACCAAAAAGCATTCCTGGAAGAGCTCAAGCAGGACTTTAAAAGCCAAATAAGAGAGGTAAAAGAAAAATAATAGAAAACAAAATCACTGATAAGAACAAATCTTTAGAAAGTAAAGTTGGTGAAATGGTTAAGTATGTGCAGAACCTAATCAGAGAAAATGAATTTTTGAAAAATAAAATAGGCCAAATGGAAAAGGAGGTACAGAAGCTAAATGAAGAGAACTATTTGTTACAAATTAGAATTGGGCAAATAGAAGCTAATGATTCTATGAGGCATCAAGAATCAGTCAAACAAATTCTAAAGAATGAACAAAAAAATAGAAGAAAATGTAAAATATCTAACCGGAACAACAACTGACCTGGAAAATAGATCCAGGAGAGATAATTTAAGAATTATTGGTCTACTGGAAAGTCACAATGAGAAAAAGAGCCTGGACAGTATCTTCCAAGAAATCATGAAGTAAAACTTCCCCAAGGTTCTAGAACCAGAGGGTAAAATGTCACTAAATGAATCCACTAATCACCCCCTGAAAGAGATTACAAATTGAAAACTTCAAAGAATATTGTAGCCGAATGCCAGAATTATCAGGTGAAGGAGAAAATACCGCAAGCAGCTAGAAAGAAACAATTCAAATATTGTGGTACTACATAAAAATCACACAGGACCTTGTGGCTCCTACATTAAAAGGTGAGAGGAATTGGAATGTAATATTCCAAAACACAAAGGAGCTTTGACTACAACCGAAGATCAACTATCCAGAAAAATTGAGCATAACTTTTTAGGCAATGAAGTAAGAGAATGACAGACACTCCTAATGAAAAGGCCAGAGATCAATGGAAAATTTGATATTTGAATATAAAACTCAAGAGATATATAAAAAAGTAAATGGTGGGTGGTTGTTATTCAATAAGGGCAAATTGTTTACATACTGATACAGGATTATATTATTTTGTATACGTTATAGATATGTTAATCTTGAGAATTGTATAGTTATTACAATTAAAAGGGATATATATATATATATATATATATATATATAGATTGGGGGAGAGAGAGAGAGAGAGAGAGAGAGAGAGAGAGAGAGAGAGAGAGAGAGGGCATGAGTATAAATTAATGGATGTAACCATAAAAAAACATAATTAAGGGGTGCAAAGTGATTGTTCTGGGAGAAGAAGAAAGGAAGAGGCAGAAAAGGGTAAATTACACCACATGAAGAGGTACAAAAACACATTTGAAACAGTGGGATACACAGAGGGTAAAAGTAAAAGGCTAGAGTATAACATATTATGCTTCAGCTGAATTTTTAAAAAAAAGGAGGAGTAGCAATCCTAATCTCAGACTAAGCAAAAGAAAAGACAGATCTAATTAAAAGAGATAAGGAAGCACACTATATCCTTCTAAAAGGCACCATAGACAATGAAGTAATATCATTATGTAACATCTATGCACCAAGTGATACAGCATCCAAATTTTTAGAGGATAAGTTAAGGGAGTTACAGGAAGAAATAAACAGCAAACTATACTGGGAGGGGACCTCAATCTCTCCCTCTCTGAACTTGATAAATCTAACTTCAAAATAAACAAGAAAGAAGTTAAGAAGGTGAATAGAAATAAAGTAGATATTGATAGACCTGTGGAGAAAACTGGGGATAGAAAGGTATGTATCTTTTTCTCAGTGGTATATGGCACATACAGAAAAATTGATAACGTACTAGGGCATAAAAACCTCACAATCCAGTGCAGAAAGGCAGAAAGATTTCAGATCATGATGCAACAAAAATTATTTCTAAAAAAGGGCCAAGAAAAGATAGACTAAAAACTAATTCAAAAGTAAATAATCTAATCCTAAAGAATGAGTGATGGTTCAGTGGGATAGGTTAGTTACACAAGAAGCAATAGTCAATTAACATAGTAATCTACTTTTTGATAAACCCAAAGAGTCAAGCTTCTGGGTGAAGAACTCACTATTTCACACAAACTGCTGGGGAAACTGGAAAATATGCAGAAACTGGGCATAGACCAATATGTTACTCCATATACCAAAATAAAGTCAAAATACACTCATGACTTAGATATAAAGGCTGACACTATAGGCAAGGAAAGCAAGGAATAGTTTACCTGTCAGATTTAAGGAGAAAGGAAGATAGCAGCTGGAAAGCAGGGACTTGCATGAGCTCCCCACCAGGTCCCTCCAAAAACCTATAAAAATGGCTCTGAACAAATTCTAGAACTGCAGCACCCACAAAATAGCAGAGGGAAGCAGGGATCCAGCCCAGGACACCCTGGATGGTCGCTGGATGAGGTCTATCACGCATGGAGTGGAGGGGAGTGGAGCTCAGTGTAGGAGGCAGCAGGACCAGCCAGACCAGGAGATGGGCAGAACAGGCCCTAGCACCCTGAATCAGTGAGCTGTGGCAGTTACCAGACTTCTCAACCCAGAAACACCAAAGACAACAGAGAAGGTTAGTGGGAAAAGCTGCAGGAGACAGAGTTAATAAAGGAGTTCACAGTTCGGCCACCGCCCCAGGAGAAGTGGGGGAGTTGCAGCTATAGAACTAGACCTGCAGTTGCTTCTGTCCCCCAGCCCACGTGGTGGGAGGAGTTAAGTGGAGAATCAGAGCAGGAGTGAAGAACCTGTTGAAGATTTGCATCACGTCCAGGTTGGTGGTTCTTGAGGAAGGAGGAGTGCTGGGGTGGCAGATCTGGCTATATAGAAATAGCTCTGAAATCAATGGCACATCCCCTCAAGTTTGGAACAAAGTACTCTTTGCTCTACAAGCAGTCATACCCCAATGAAAAACTCAAGGGTCAAGTAAGTTCGGTGGGAACATGGGCAGGCAGTGAAAACGCACCCAGATTAAGTCTCAGACTTTGGAATCTTTCTTTGGTGACAAAGAAGACCAAAATATATGGCCCGAAGAAGTCACAAAGTGCAAGAGCCTTCACCAAAAGCCTCCAAGAAAGACATGAACTGGTCTCAGGTCATGGAAGAGCTCAAGAAGGAGTTGGAAAAGCAAGTTAGGGAAGTAGAGGAAAAATTGGGACGAGAAATGAGAATGATGCAAGAAAACCATGAAAAACAAGTCAATGATTTGTTAAAGAAGACCCAAAAAAAATACTGAAAAAAATATTGAAGAAAACAACACTTTAAAAAATAGACTAACTCAAATGGCAAAAGAGCTCCAGAAAGCCAATGAGGAGAAGAATGCCTTGAAAGGCAGAATTAGCCAAATGGAAAAGGAGGTCCAAAGACCATTGAGGAAAATAACTCCTTAAAAATTAGACTGGAGCAAGTGGAAGCTAGTGACTTTATGAGAAATCAAGATATTATAAAACAGAACCAAATGAATGAAAGAGTGTGAAGACAATGTGAAATATCTCATTGGAAAAACCACTGACCTAGAAAATAGATCCAGAAGAGATAATTTAAAAATTATTGGACACTCTGAAAGCCATGATCAAAAAAAGAGCCTAGATATCATCTTTCAAGAAATTATCAAGGAGAACTGCCCTGATATTCTAGGGCCAGAAGGTAAAATAGAAATTGAAAGAATCCACAGATCGCCTCCTCAAATAGATCCCCAAAACAAAACTCCTAGGAACATTGTCGCCAAATTCCAGAGCTCCCAGATCAAGGAGAAAATACTGCAAGCAGCCAGAAAGAAATATTTTGAGTATTGTGGAAAAATAATCATGATAACACAGAATCTAGCAGCTTCCACATTACGGGACTGAAGGCCTTGGAATATGATATTCCAGAGGTCAAAGGAGCTAGGATTAAAACCAAGAACCACCTATCCAGCAAAATGGAGTATCATGCCCCAAGGCAAAATATGGATTATCAAAAAAAATAGAGGACTTTCAAGCTTTCTCAGTGAAAAGACCAGAGCTGAATAGAAAATTTGACTTTCAAATACAAGAATCAAGAGAAGCATGAAAAGGTAAACAAGAAAGAGAAATCATAAGGGACTTACTAAAGTTGAACTGTTTTGTTTACATTCCTACATAGAAAGATGATGTGTATGATTCATGAGACCTCAGTATCATAGTAGCTGAAAGGAATATGTATGTGTATATATATATATATATATATATATATATATATATATATATATGTGCGTGTGTGTATACATATATATATATACACATATGTGTTTGTCTATGTATGTATATATGTAGGCACATATTATATATATACTTATATGTATGTATATGTATATATACACACACACAAAGGGCACAGGGTGTGTTGAATATGAAGGGATGATATCTAAAAAAATCAATTTAAGGGATAAGAGAGGAATATATTGAGAGAGGGAGAAAGGGAGAGATAGAATGGGGTAGATTATCTCGCATAAAAGTGGCAAGAAAAAGTGGTTCTGTAGGAAGGGAAGAGGGGGTTGGTGAGGGGGAATGAGTAAATCTTGTTCTCATTTTATTTGACCTGAGGAGGGAATACCATACACACTCAATTGAGTACCTTACCCCACAGGAAACAAGGAGGAAGAAGATAAAAAAGGAGGGATGATAGAAGGGAGGGCAGGCGGGAGAGGAGGTAATCAAAAACAAACACTTTCGTAAAGGGACAGGGTCAAGGGAGAAAATTCAATAAAGGGGGAGAGGTTAGGAAGGAGCAAAACATAGTTAATCTTTCACAACATGAGTATTGTAGAAGGGTTTTAGATAATGATACGCATGTAGCCTATGTTGAATTGCTTGTCTTCTTAGGGAGGGTGGGTGGGGAGGGAAGAGGGGAGAGAATTTGGAACTCAAAGTTTTAAAAACAGATGTACAAAAACAAAAAAGAAAGTTTTTGCATGCAACTAGAAAATAAGATACACAGGCAATGGGGCGTAGAAATTTATTTTTCCCTTCCAGAAAGGAAGGGAAAAGAGGATGGGAGGGGAGTGGGGTGACAGAAGGGAGGGCTGACTGGGGAACAGGCAACCAGAATATATGCCATCTTGGAGTGGGGGGAGGGTAGAAATGGGGAGAAAATATGTAATTCAAACTCTTGTGAAAATCAATGCTGAAAACTAAATGCCTCTGCTCTCCCAGACATGTAAACTAGGCCCTCCCTGGAGTTAGCCCCACGTTGGGCCCCACCTTAGTTGCCAATCCACACCCACTAAGGTTTTACACCTAATAGGGGTTTGGGCCTGGGTCTTAGCACCTAGTAAGACTCAATCAAAGACACTGAATTAATCAAAGGAAACAAAGGCCAAACTCTTCAAGGGCACTTGTTGAACTATGTGCTAAGGAGCCCATTTTGATTACCAATACAAGTAGATAGATAGATAGATAGATAAATAAATAGATAAATAGATAAATAGATAGATAGATAGGTAGATATGTAGATTGATAGATGGAGATATATGCACAGGCATATATACTGATATCCACATTTTTATATTGATATATATATGTTAATACCTTTAAGGTCCTCTTGGGTCAAAATCTTATACTAATCTTAAAATCTAGTAATAGATAATTATATAGATGTATCAATGTTTATGGATATATATATATATATATATGTATATATATATATATATATATATATATAAATATCCATGTTTATATATAGAGAGATACAGATCAGACTTTTAAGGCCTTTTTGGTTCAAAATCCTGTAGTAATCTGACAGATAGATAGATAGATACATACATAGATACATAAATACATAGATAAAGATATCGATAGAATTGCATATACGTGGACATATCACTTCCTCTTGATATAGCTACATTTATCCACATCTATATATTCATAAATTTAAAAAAATTTACAGGAGTGGAGCCAAGATGGCAGAGAAAAAGCAGGGACTTACAAGAGCTCTCACGCAAGCCCCTCCAAATACCTGTGAAAAATGAATCTAAACAAATTCTAGAGCAGAAGAACCCACAGAATCATAGAAGGAAACAAATTTCCAGGCCAAGAAAATCTGGAAGGTCAACAGAAAAGGTCTATTGCACTAAACTGAGAGAGAAACACAGACTAGCACAAAGTGTGCTGACACATACTGGGCTCCAGAAAACTTGTAGCAGGCCTCAGCAAACTATCACTGGTAGCTGTGGTTGTTTTCCAGACTTCTCAACCCACAAATACCAAGGAGAACTTAAAAGGCAAATAGCAAATGTTTGTCAGATCTGTGTGAGGTAGGAGCATGGTCTGGCACTAGCCCCAGGGTGGCAGCAGTGGTGGCCATGGCAGCAGCTGCTTCCAGAGCTCTCAGCCCACAGATGGTAGGGGGATTGAGCAGCTGATCAGAGGGGTATTGCAGGCATCTCCTTGCTGGTTCTGAGGCAGGATTCTATTGCTTTGTCTATATTTGGATCTTGGTCATAGTCCTGGGTAGTGGTCCTTGGGCAAGGAGGAGCACTGGTGTGGTAGAGCTTGTGGTAGCAGTGGAGATGAATCCTTCTGACAGTTCCCAGCCAGAGAAGAGTACTTGTCGTCACTGACAAACCAGACCAAAGGCCAGGAAAGGAGTAAACACCTCTCCTTTTATCATACCACCTTGGAAGAACTGAAAATTTAGAGGTCCTTAGAAGTATCTCTGAAAACAGCTGTACAAAACCCCTGAAGCTTGGAATAGTACACCTTTCACACTGGAAGCAGAACCCTACCTGAACAGAGAGTTAAAAAGTCAAGTGATTGCCTGGTAAAATGAGCAAACAGCAGGAAACATTCAGACTATAGAATCTTACTTTTATAACAAATAAGATGAAAGAAAGCATACAACCAGAGGAAGGCAACCCAGTCAAATCTCTTATATCCAAAACCTCCAAGAAAAAATATGAATTAGTCTCAGACCATGGATGAGCTCAAAAACAATTTGAAGATTGAGTAAGAGAAGTAGAGGAAAACCAAGGAAGAGAAATGAGAGTGTTGCAAGAAAATCATGAAAAATGAGTCAATAACTTGCTAAAAGAGACCCAGAAAATACAGAAGAAAATAACACCTTTAAAATAGACTACCCCAAATGGCAAAAGAGGTCTAAAAAGCCAATGAGGAGGAGAATACCTTAAAAAGCCAGATTGACTAAATGGAAAAGAAGGTCCAAAACATCACTGAAGAAAATAATTACTTAAAAATTAGAATGGAGCAAATGGAAGTTAATGACTCTAGGAGAAATCAAGAAATTATAAAACAAAATCAAAAGAATGAAAAAAATAGGAGACGATGTGAAATATCTCATTGGAAAAACAACTGACCTTGAAAATAGATTCAGGAGAGATAATTTTAAAATTATATGTCTACCTGAAAGTCATGATGAAAAACAAAAGAGCCTGGACATCATTTTCAAGAAAATATCAAGGAAAACTGCCCTGATATTCTAGAACCAGAGGATAAAATAGAAATTGAGGAATTCCACTGATCACCTCCTGAAAGAGAGCCCAAAATGAAAACTCCTCAGACTATTATAGTCAAATTCTGGAGTTGCTAGTACAAGGAGAAATGATTGCAAGCAGCCAGAAAGAAACAATACAAGTATTGTGGAAACCCAATCAGGATAACACAAGATTTAGCAGCTTCTACATTAAGCAATCAGAGGGCTTATAATATTCTGGAGGTTAAAGGAGGTCAAAGAAGCTAGGATTAAAATGAAGAATCACCTACCCAGCAAACCTGAGCATAATTCTTCAGGGTAAAAATGGATAGTCAATGAAACAGAGGACTTTCAACCATTCTTGAAGAAAAGACCAGAGCTGAATAGAAAATTTGACTTTCAAATACAAGACTCAAGAGAAACATGAAAAGGTAAATTTGAAAGAGAAATCAGAAGGGATTTATTAAATTTGAACTGTTTACGTTCCTACATAGAAAGATGATATTTTTTAATTCATGAGATGTTTTTCCAGTATTAGGGTAGTTGGAGAGAATACCTATACATACATATGTACATACATGTATACGTATGCATACACATAATGTATGTATATATGTATGTATATGCATGTATGCATGTGTGTACGTAGACAGAGGGCATAAGGGTGAGTTGAATATGAAGGGATGATATCTAAAAAGTAAAATTAAGGGGTGATAGAGTTAGGTACTGAGGGAAACAGAAAGGCAGAGGTAGACTGGGGTAAATTATCCTACATAAAAGGGACAGGTGAAAGCTTTTACAGTGGAGGGGAAGAGAAAAAAGGGGAGTGGGAATGAGTGAACCTTAATTTCATTGGATTTGCCTTAAAGAGGGAATAGTATACATTTTGAATTGGGCATGGAAATATATTTTACCCTATGGGATAGTTGGGGCAAAGGGATAAGAGAGGGGCATATACTAGAAGGGAGGGCAGATTGGGGGAAGGGGAATCAGAAGCAAACGCTTCTGAGGATGGTCAAAGAGATGATAGAATAAATAGAATGGAATAAATTGGGGGGTGGGATAGGATGGAGGGGAATATAGTTAGTTTTTGATAACATGACTATTATGGAAGTGTTTTGCATGATTGCACATATATAACCTATATCCAATTGCTTGCCTTCTCAATGAGGGTAGGGAGGGAGGAAAAGTGAGAATTTGGAACTCAAAGTCTTAAAAACAAATATTAAAAATTATTTTTGCATGTAACTGGAAACTAATACATACAGATAATGGGATAGAGAAATCTATCTTGCCCTACAGGAAAGTAGAAGTGGAGGGGGTAAAAAAGGGGTGGGGGCTGACACAATTAAGGGCAGATTGGGGGAAAGGGTAATCAGAATGCATGCTGTCTTGGGGTGGTGAAGGGAAGAGATGGGGAGAGAATTTGGAACTCAAAATCTTCTGGAAGTGAATGTCAAAAACTAAAATTAGTTTTTTTAAAGATAAATTTAGATACATATAAAGGGGACTTTAAAGTCTTTTTTGTTCAAATCGTACATTAAACTTATAATCTAGTCATAGATGATAAGGTGATACAAAGTAAGAAATATAGATATAGATATGTGTATAAGTATACACATAAAATTAAGTATTCACAAAATATATGCAAGATACACACATAACCTTTATTTTTTTTTTGGTCATTCACTTTTCTAGAAGTGTGGTGAAGCCTGTGGATTTCTTTTCAGAATAATGTTTTGAGATGCATAAAATACATAGAATTACAAAAGAAACCAACTATATTGAAACATGACTATCAAAACATTTTTAAAGAAAAAAACAAATGTATTATAAAATTAAATATTAAAATTTAAATACCAAATTGGAAGAGGAAAAAACATTGCCATGTGCACAGCAGAATTTAAAAGAAAATTCAAAATATATAGTATTAAATTTCCATTTCAAGAAAGCTTATACGTGTTGTATTCAGAGCCATCTCTCTTT
The DNA here is from genome assembly GCF_011100635.1 of Trichosurus vulpecula. Classification (NCBI taxonomy): domain Eukaryota; kingdom Metazoa; phylum Chordata; class Mammalia; order Diprotodontia; family Phalangeridae; genus Trichosurus; species Trichosurus vulpecula. Next base: position 443,212,726 of record NC_050575.1, on the reverse strand, counting down.
TCTTTGTTTCCTTGTAAGTTTTCTTTTATTCTCTGCTATGTCCTTTTTACTTTACTTTTCCCCTGTTCTCCTCCCTCTCTCCCAAGAAGGTGCAATTAAGCATACATATAGTGTATGCATATATGTGCATATATACATACACAATATGTATCTCTATACATTTATACTTATCTACACCCAAAACATACATATGTACCCACACAGATATATACATGCATATACACACAAATGTACACTTTCATGCATATGCATATACTTAGATATCTATAATCATACTCATATATAATCATATACATTCATCTGCATCCATGCAAGACCATATTATACTTATTTGTCCTCTGTTTCTTTGATGGTGGATGCTCTTCTTTCATAAGTCCGAGTCTTGCCAAATTTTTCTAAATCCATCAACTTGTCATTTCCTACACCACAGAAATGTTCCATCCTTATATTTTCTAGTTATTTTAAATAGTTTAAAGCAATATTGATTAATATGGCTGATATATAGCCTAGTGTCCCCATTTTCCTCTTGTGAACAAACCTAATCTAATCTATTAAAGCTTACTTTAACTTTGTCTGAGATTATGATTACTATTGCCACTTCTTTTAAAATAAATTCTATTCTCGATTTTCATTTTATGTTTTTATGTACCTCTTATTTCCTATACCACCTGACTCTTCTACTTTATTTCTACATGCTACCTTGCTCTCCTACGACTTGATCTACTGCCCCTCCAAGGATCCCTCCCTTATTCTTCCATTGCCATTAATCTAAACACCCTTCTATTGTCCCACTTTTTCCCACTCCCTCACCCTCCCCTCTAGAAATCCTTCCTTTATCCTCTCTCCCCTCCCTATCCCCTTAGCTTTTTATTTCTTTCTAAATTTAGAAGACTTTTATACCCTTCTGCCCTTTTAAACCCATTCCCAATGAAAGTATGGTTCCAGAACTACTCTTCATCCTCCCCTACCTAATATCTCTGTGTCATTTCTTCCTCTCAGACCTCATTTGTATAAAATAATTACTCTCTTTACCTGTTCCTAAATGGTTTTACCTTTCAAAATCATATCATACTCAGGTCTACCCCAATCTTCCTTATGAACTACCCAATCACTAGTAAGAACCTTAGACATATGTTTTACATTTCCTCATATAAAGTGTAAGCAATCTGTCCTTATTGAGTCTCTTCTAATTAGTCTTTGATATGAACTTTATATTTCTCTTCCATGTTATATGTCAGTTTTATTAAGTGCAGTTTTTTTAACAGAATCCTGAAAGTCTGACAATTCATGAAATGCCCATTTTTTTATTCAAAATTATGTATAATTTTACTAGGTATGATATTTTTGGCCTCAACCCTAATTCTTTTGCTCTTTGATTTACAGTATTCCAAGACCTCTGTTCTTTTAATGCAGCTGCTGCTAGGCCTTGTGTGATACTTATTGTGGTGACACCATATTTTTTTTCCTTGTTGCTCATAATAATTTACACTTCAGGTGGGGGCTTCAGAATTTGACCATTATATTCCTGTAGGTTTTCCTCATAGAATCCTTTTCAGGTGGTAATGAGTGGATTTTTTCTATTTCTACTTTCCCTTCTTTTTCTAATGCTTCAGGAGAATTTTCTTTAATTACTTCTTGTATTATTATATCAAGACTGTTTTATTTTTGATCACAGCTTTTAGGTGGTCTGATTATTCTTGTGTTTTTTTTTTAACTTGATATGTTCTCTGGATCAGTTGTTTTCCTTCTTATAAGACATTTCACATTCTTTCTATTTTTAATTATATTTTGTTTTATTAATTTTTGGTCTCATAGCTTTGCAGGCCTCACCTTGCCCAATTCTAATTTTCAAGGAGACATTTTGTTCCTTAAGATTCTGGATTTCCTTTTCTTTTTGTTTGACTCTCTTTTCACAACTCCCTGTTTGTCTTGGATTAATTTTATTTTTTAAATTATTTTTCCTCAGTTTCTCTCACTTGATTTTTAAAGCCTTTCTTAAAGTTTTTATATGAGTTCTTTTGGGACAGGTGACCCTTTGATGTTATTTTTTGGAATAGGAGATGGTTTATTTGCTCCAGTATCCTCCTCTGAAGATGAAACCTTGTATTCACTATTCCTATAGTAAATTTCTATGGTTTGATTCCTTCTCTTTTGCCTGTTCTTTTTTTTTAATTTGTAGCAGCTAATTTTTTATAATCCCCTCTAGACCTGGGGCATGGGGGATGGTGCTCCTGGCTTCAGATCTTCCTTTGGTTCTCCCCTCTAGCTTGGAACTGAAACCAAGAATTCTGCACTCCTGGAAGTCCCAATAGCTAGCCATGTCCATGCCACATTGCTTCTTCACTCACCTAGGATGTGTTAGTTTCTTCTTTCCCAGGGAGACTTCTTGGCAGCACAGGTGGGGCTGGTGTTTTTTATCAGCAGAGGTTCCTGTAATCTTCCTGGTTCAGAACGTTGGCTCTCCACTGACTGGCACTGAGGCCACTTCTCAATCCAGCTAGCCCCAGGTCTTGCTGTTTGTTGTTTCCAGGGAACCAGCCTGGAGGTGTTTACTCTTCACAGAAACCAAACCTCAGTCCTGGGATTTTTTTTAATTTTCTGTAATTGTTCTGGGAGGACCACTGTTCTCTCCCAACTCTTTGTTGATTTTTAGCACTCTATGTTCACCCTGAGGTGGTATTTTGTCTTGTTTATGGGAAAATCTGGAAAACTTGGAATTTTCTGACCTACTCAGCCATCTTCCCCAAAGCCTCCTCAAAACATTTTTGAAAATCACCCAAGTTCACAGACCCCAAGTTAAGAGTCTCAGATACAAGATAATTTGTGGAAGAGACAACAATATTTATACATAAAAGAAAATTCAATGCAGTTAAAAGTCAGGATAGGAAGTATTTCTGTGATTTTCTGGATATAAGGAAATAACAGATGAAAAAGCTCCCTCTAACAAAGTTGGTTGGCAGCTTCTGTATGGTCATAGTCTTCGCAAATGACTTATATCAATGAGGCTTTAAGTAGATTATCCAGGCTCATGTTGCCAGAATGTGTCAGAGATTGATCTCAAACTCAGGTCTTCTGCACTTCAAAGATGATTCTCTATCCACTAAGTCACGATGCCACTCTATAGAAAATATCACTTCAAAAGGAAAAATAAAACAATTAAAAAAGTGGTGATCTCAGTAGGTGATGGCCCTTGCATTGCACCTTGAAGGAAGCGAGGAATTCTTGAAAGTAGAAAGGAGTCAGCCATATCAGATATGCTCTTTTCTCACTAAACCATTAAAAAGCACCCAAAACATCAATCCATCTAGACAGAACATCATTTTAGTAAGGTCTTCTATGTCACACTCACTTAAAATGAATAGGACCCAAGATGTACATTTCACATGAATCCCAACCTCAGGAATGGCTTAAAATCGCATCACTGAAGTTCTATAGAGTATCCATTTCTCAAATGACTTGTAGCAGCATTTTATAGCCCACAACAGCCCTATTCAACAATTTAAAAAGTCTTCTTAGGAATGCAGATCACAGTAGAAAAGCAAATAAAATACTGGTCTATTATAGTCCACTGGCTCATAATAACCATAAAAGATGAATAAAATCTGAATAAAGATCCAAGATTAAAATGTGCTTGAATTCTTTCCATAAAATGGGTGAAAGGAAGTCAGTTATAGAAATGCACACTATGAGACTTCCCTCCTGCCATTCTTGGACATCTTAGAGTTTGACACAAAGTCCATGAGTTTCATGAATCGTCTTGATGTGGCTAGAACTGATTTTCACATTCATATCTCAATAGATCCTTGGTAGCAGTGAAGCTGGGAAAACCAGCATGCCAATGTCAATGACTAAAGGTAAATACTTGTTTCTTTTTTAAATTTATTCCCCTTTGATATGAAGGAGAAACAATTTCACAGTGAAATAAATGCAGACCATAGAACTGGGAAACACTTGCTAGTTAATCCCAGCTCTCCCTTTTACAAGTTATAATACCTAAACAAGTCATTTAACTTATCTGGACCTCAGTTTTCTCATTTATTAAAAAAGAAAAATTGAGAATAGGTAATCCTGGAGGGAAGCAGAGCCAAGATGGGGGAATGAAAACAGGGACATGGCTGAGCTCTCTCAAATTCTTTCAGATATTTCTTGAGAAGTGAATCTGACCAGTTCTGAGAGAGGTAGAATCCACTAGGAGACAGTGTGGCAGAGTACCAGGCTGGGAGAGCACTGGAAGCAGGGAACCACACTGGATCAGACTGGAACACCATATGGGAATAGGAGCAGGCCCAGCTCACCAGCTGTGGTAGCAATCCCCAGGCCTCTTGGCACAGGATGGGTGTCTGCTGGAGCTAGGTGAGACAGAAGACCAAACACTGTGGGAGCAGCAGCTACTCCTAGAGCTACCAGCCCACAATCTAAAGGTTTGAAACTCATGTTCTGAACTTCCAGGAGCCATGATGACTCAGTAAACTTAAGACCTCTAGTCCCTCCCTTAAATAACCCAGAGAATACTGCCCTGGAAGTTTGGAAACCTTGGAATAGAGGAGCCAGAAGTGGAGGTTCAGTAGTTGTTTGGCTCAGGAGGCTGGGGAGACAGGCTTCTCTTGAGGTGATGGAAGGAGACCAGTGCAAGAAGAGAGGCATCTCAGCAAGCCCCATCTTAGCAGACCAGTGGTAATTCCTGAGCTCCAGGGCGGGGAGCTAACAAGTGCCATCACCAGGACCCCAGGCATGCCTTTACACAGATAGGGGAACTGGCACATACCAGTAGAGACCTATGCCTGAGACCACCCGTGCTATATAGTGTAGGCCTAGAGGAAGCGGAGACTTCCAGCAGCCAGACCCATCCCCCACACCTCAGGAAACTGAAGGCTATAATACACAAATTCAGTAAGTAGACTCACAATCCCCTGAACAAGAAACATGGGACACAGATCCCTGAGCCCCAAAAGCAGAAATTCAGGAAAAGGCTAACCAGCATGAAGAAGAACACAAAAAAACCAAAGACCATTGATTCTTTTTATGGAGACAGGCATGAGCAATGACACTATACCCACATCTGATACCTCAAAGGGTAATGTGAACTGGTCTCCAGCCCAAAAAGCATTACTGGAAGAGCTAAAGGAGGATTTTAAAAAGCAAATTAGAGAGCTAAAAGAAAACATGGAAAAAATGCAAAAAAAAAAAAACACTGACAAAATCAAGTCCTTAAAAAAATAAGATTGGTGAAATGACCATGGAGATTCAGAATCTAAATTGAGAAAATGACACCCTGAGAGGCAAAATCAACCAACTGGAAAAGGAGACTCCAAAGCAAGATGAAGACAGCAACTCATTAAAAATTAGAATTGAGCAAGTGGAAGCTAATGACTCTATGAGGCACAAAGAAGTAGTAAAACAAAATGTAAAGAATGAAATAAATAGAAGAAAATGTGAAATATCTGATTGGAAAAACAACTGACCTGGAAAATGGATCCAGGAGAGACAATTTAAGAATTATTTGTCCACCAGAAATCCACAATGAAAAAAGAGCCTTGACAGTATCTTCGAAGAAATTATCAAAGTCAACTGCCCAGAGGTCTTAGAACCAGTGAGTAAAACAGTCATTGAAAGAATCCACCGATCACCCCCTTAAAGAGATCTGAATTTGAAAAAAAACAAGAAATATTGTAGCCAAATTTCAGAATTAGAAAGTCAAGGAGAAAATACTGCAAGCAGCCAAAAAGAAATAATTCAAATATTGTGGAACTATAGTCAGGACCACACAGGATCTTTCACCTTCTACATTAAATGACAGGATAAATTGCAATATGATATTCTGAAGGGCAAAGGAGGTGGGACTACAACCAAGGATCAACTACCCAGCAAAATTGAGTATGAGTTTTCAGTCAAGGAGATGGATATTCAATGAAATAAAGGAATTCCAGACCTTCCTGATGAAAAGGCCAGAACTCAATAAAAAATTTGATCTTCAAATACAAAACTCAAGAGAGGCATAAAAAGATAAACAGAGGGAAACCCCCCCCCCCACGAGTTGTATTAATGAATAAGGGCAAATTATTTACATCTTTATATAGGATTGTATCACTTTATGTGTGTTATAAAATAATAAAGCTTAATTAACATCAAGAGACAGAAGGAGAGATTGCATTTCAAGTTACTATGGACACTATAACATTTTGGGAGTCTACCTAAACCCAGGACCCATAGGAAAACAATTAGAAAACACTTCTTACACAAATGAAGTCAGATCTAAATAAATTCAAAAATATCAGTTGTTCATAGTTAGGCCAAGCTAATATAAAAATGGCAATTTTACCTAAATTAATTCACTTATTCATTGCCATACCAAACAAACTACCAAAAATATTGTACAGAGCTGGATAAAATAATAACAAAATTCATGTGGAAGAACAAGAGGTCCAGAATATCTAGGGAATCAATGAAAAGAAATGCTAGGGAAGGTGACCTAGCCATACCAGATGTTAAACCATATTATAAAGCAGCAATCATCAAAACTACTTGGTACTGGCTAAGAAATAAAGTGGTGGATCAGTGGAATAGATTATGTACACAAGATGCAGTAGTCAATGAATATAGTAATCTACTCTTTGATAAAACCAAAGAGTCCAACTTCTGGGTTAAGAATTCCTTATTTCTCAAAAGGTGCTGGGAAAACTGGAAAATAGTACGGCAGAAACTGGGCATAGAACAATATCTTACTCCATATAACAAAATAAAATCAAAATGGGTTCAGGCCTTAGATATATAAAGGCTGATACTAAAAACAATTTGGGAGATCAAGGAATAGTTTACCTGTCAGATTTAGGGAAAAGGGAAGAAATTATGACCAAACAAAATATAGAGAACATTACAAAATTAAAAATGTATAATTTTGATTACATCAAATTGAAAAGTTTTGTACAAACAAAGCCAATGCAACTAAAATTAGGAGGGAAACAAAAAGTTGGGAAAGAATTTTTACAACCAATATCTCCGACAAAGGTTTCATTTCTAAAATGTACAGGGAAATGAGTTAAATTTATAGGAATACAAGGCATTTCCCAATTTATAAATGGTCAAAATATATGAACAGGCAGTTTGCAAAAGAAGAAATTAAAGCTATCTACAGTCATATGAAAAAATGCTCTAAATCACTAATGATTAGAGCAGTATTAATCAGAACAACTCTTGGGTACCTCATCTCTCTTGTAAGATTGGCCAACATAAGAAAACAGGAATATTATAACTGCTAGAGAGGATGTGGGAAATTTGGAACACTGTTACATTGTTGGTTGAGTTGTGAACTGATCCAGCCATTCTGGAGAGCAATTTGAAACTATGCCCAAAGGTCTATAAAGGTGTGCATAGCCTTTGACCCAGCAATACCACTCCTAGAGCTGTATCCCAAAACGATCATACAAGGGGGGGAATGACCCATATGTACAAAAATATTTCTTGCACCTCTTTTTTGTGGTGCCAAAGAACTGGAAATCAAGGGGATGCCCATCAATTGGGGAATGGGTAAACAAATTGTGGTATACGAATGTAAGGGAATACTATTGTGGTATAAGAAATGAGGAGCAGAGGGACTTCATAAGCTCTTGGAGGGTCTTATATGATCTGATGATCAGGGAAGGGAGCAGAACCAAGTTAACATTGTACCACAAATACAGACATATTGCTCCTGTGATGACTAACTTTGGTAGACTTGGCTCTTCTCAACAATGCAAGTTCTAAGACAGCTCCAAAAGACTCATGATGGAAAAGGCTATCCACATCCAGAGAAAGAATTATGGAACCTGAATGCATATTAAAGCAAACTATTTGCTCTCTATTTTTTTCTCTTTTTTATTCTATTTTATTTTGTTTTTGGTTTTGTTACATCTTTCTCAAGGTACATTTCATTGGTTTTAATTCTTCTTTACAACCTAATTATTGGCAAAATAAGTTTAATGTGAAGGCATATGTAGAACCTATATCAGATTAGATGCCTACTTGGGGGGCAAGGGCTGATGAGAGGGAAGGGGGTAAATTTTGAACTCAAAAACTTGTGGAACTGAGTGTTGTAAACTAATAAAACCCATAAATTATTTAAAAAAAAAGATTTGGATACCCTTTGGCCCAGCTATACCACTTCCCACTTCTCTTTTTGTTGTGGCAAATAATTAAGGAAATCAAGGGGCTACCCATCAATTGGGGAATGGCTAAAAATGTTGTTGTATATGCCTCTAATGGAATACTATTTTGCTATAAGAAATGGGGTACAGACAGACTTCATAATAATCTGGAAAGATTTACATCATCTGATGCTGAGTGAGGGGAGCAGAACCAGGAGAATATTATACATGATTACAGACATGTGATATCTGTGATGACTACCTTTGATAGACTTGGCTCTTCTCAGAAACACAACGTTCAAAGATAGCTGCAAAAGATTCATGATGGAAAAAAAAGCTGTCAACATCCAGAGAAAGAATTACTGTGTCCGAAGGCAGATTGAGGCAAAGTATTTGTTCTCTCTCTCTCTCTTTTTATTCTTTTTTGTTGCTTTTGTTTCTTCTTTCTCATGATTCATTCCATTAGTTATAATTCTTCGTTGCGACTTGATTATTGTGTAAATAAGTTTAATGCAAAGGTATATGTTGGACCTATGTTGGATCATATGCCATCTTGGTGGGGGGGGGGAAGAGGGAGGGAAGGGAGGGGAAGAAAATTTTAACTTATAAACTTGTGGTATGGAGTGCTGTAAACTAAAAATAAAAAAAATAAAATAAACAAAATAATTGGTAATCCCTAACGGTCTTTATAATTGACAATCCAAGTCTTAATTCCTCACTTTGTTGGGAACGTAAGATTTAAAGCTGCCACCCATTATTGTATATAGCAAGCAGGGCATGGGATTGTATTTCAAGAAGTTCTGGGTTAAAATCTAACATATTTACTAGCTTGCTAAGTATGTAACCTTCTGGGATCCTTAGTGTCTTCATCTATATAATGAAAATGTTACATTAGATGGCATCTGATATCCTTTTTAGTTCTTACTCTATGATTGTAAGACCAGTTCATCTAGTCCAACACTTCAATTTGCAGATGAAGTAATTGATTTTCAAAGAAGCAAAATAATTTCCCCAAGTTCACTCCAGGCAAGGCCATGAAAGCAAATGCCAATTTTGTTGTGAGAATCAGCCATGGGGTATGTCTGAGACCCTCCTCACTTCTTTTTTTCCCTTCATTGGTCCCTTAACCAGTAGCAGTGCTTAAAAATCCCAAAGCATATATATGGGAACAACAGTAAAAAAAAAATTCCCTCATTTTCCCACCATCGATTGTTTTGAATTTTTAGGACAAAGGAAAACGCAGAATTGGCTTAAGATATTTGGGATCTTGAGAGGAAAAATAAGGCTGTAAATTTGGAGTCAGAAAGATACAAGTTCAGATCTCACATCAGATATCTACTAACTGCTTGACTCTGGCAAGTCATATCATCCTCTAATGCCTCAGTTTCCAAATCTATGAAATGAAAGGGCCTTCTATCTCTAAGGCCCATGATCCTTCAATTATTTGCAATATGAAGGGGGAAATGGTAAAGGTGTCTGATTGTCATACTTTTCCTTCATCTCCACTAATTGCTCTGATAAGAGATATGGAATTTTGTAATATTTCCCATCTTGTGCTATCCAGAGGGTTCTATCAGCAATAAATAGCCTCCCAAAAATTTATTTTGGAAGTATGTTTTCTGCATTGCTCCCTTCTTTGTCCTATCTTTCTGATTCATCACAAAATTGATTGTTTAGAGATTCCCTTCCAGCTGCTATGTAGCACAGTGGATAGTGCCTTGAACTTGGGTCAAGGAGGACTGAGTTTAATCCTACTTCTGACACACACCAACTGTGTGATCTTGAGCAAGTCATGTAACATTTCTCTTCCTCAGTTTATTTCCTTGTAAAAGTATTAGTTAGCTTATCTAATAGATTTTCTATGCGAATCAAATGAGAGAACATGTCTCTTGTGCTTGGCAAACTTTGAATGCTTCATTTTACTGTCATCTTAATCTAGGAATTAGAATGAGTGACTCAATCAATTCCTTTATTATTCTAGGAACACATTCTCAGCATTCATTCACAAGGCTGAACAACTAAACAAGAGGGGAGCTGGCTAGTACTTTCAGTCAAATATCCCAGAATTCAAGCCCAGAGAAGAACAAAAAGAAGAGAAAATAAAGTGATTACCTGGGTGTAAACAGGCAAACTCAGTTGAAGTTGAGGAGATGAGGGATATACTTAGTCTTTAGGTAGGCTGGCTATGAAGTCCAGGTGGTTAGAGTGTCACCAATAGTAGTAAGTTTTCATTTTTGGGTAGAAGATGCTTGTCCTCAGTCCTAGTTTTTAACAATCACTGACAGTTGGTGGCATTGGGGCTATAAGCATTAAATACAGCCAGGGTATGCCAGAGCTCTGCAAGTGAATCCAGATCCTGATTAAGATTAGTGCAGAGAAACAAAGATTAACTCAGAGCTAGAGCCCCAGAGAAAGAAGCTTCGAATCTGATATCCACTGAGCACTTACAGATGTGGATAGTCTGTGGACTTGGCAAAGAGTGACCCAGCAGCCACACAGGAGACATGGATTTGGAGAATTCTTTCAGCATGGCAAAAAGGATAAGCCTACTGTGTTTTATGAAGCATACAAATAAGTCATTACTTACCCCCACCCCCCGCCCTGAAGTGGTGACTATGTTGTTCTGTTCTTTTCAGACTCTTTCACCAAAATCTCTTAGTGATAAAGTGACAACAAATATGCTCATGTGATATAACTAGATTTATTTGCAGGAAAATCTGCAGCTGTAAAATCCCATGGTAATAATAGATGATCTAACCTGAGGTCTATGATTTTGAATAAATAAATACATTAATGAATTAAGAGTATGCTTGTATGTATATATGCATGTATATACACACATTCCATATGCATACACATGCATATACATTTAATTATATTTCAATATATTTCTTTGTTATACTCTGTATTTTATACATTTAGATGGAATCACTAGGCTTTAGAAGACTGCCAAAGGTGTCCATGATTTAAAAAAAAAATAGGAATAGGAAGCCTTCCCAACTTGTTTAATTCTAGCACCTTCCATCTTTTACTTTTTCCCCTTATCTTTTATGAATATATTTTGTTTGTACATATTTGTTTGCCTGTTGTTTTTTCCATTAGATTGTGAGCTCATTGTTTCAGGGGCTATCTTTTGCCAGCTCTTAGTACAGTGCCTGGTACATATTAGGTGATTAGTGAATCTTGTTAACTGATTAACTAAAAACAATCCTAGAATATACATCTGTTAATTTTACCAAAGAGGAGTCAGGGTACCTCATCCCATCTCAGAAGGAGGTGTATAGAGAGAGATGATGCTGGGGGATAATATGAATTTTGTCTCCTTTGAACTGGAGGGTTATGAGCCAGGCAAACCAGCCTTTTGGCTGAAATGTAAGTTTTTTGGGGGTATCTGAGAAAGAAGATCTAATGGGGTTAGAACCAAGATGATGGAGTAAAGGCAGTGATTTTCCTGAGCTCTTCCAAATTCATCTCCAAACAACATTAAAATAATACCTCAAAATTAATTCTTGTTTCTTAGAACCAAGTAAAGGATGGATTGAAACAGTTTCCCAGCCCAAGAAAATCTGGAAGGTTGGCATGAATGGCTTGTCTCATTGTGGTAAGTGTGGAGCACAGTCCAGCACAGGTTGCACCCAGTAAGCCAGTACCAGGTCTTGGGGGGTGACAGAATTGGTGGTGGAAACTCTTTTTGGAGCTCCTAGCCCATAGATGGTAAAATGGTCAGACAATTGGTCAGAAGGAGATTACAGAAGACCCTTTGCTTACATTGGGGGCAAGACTCTGTTGTATTGCCCATACTTGTTTCCAGGTCACAGTAATAGGACAAGAAGGAGTACTAGCAAGAACAGGGATAATGGTCACAGTACCAGGGCAGAAAAAAGTACTTGTAGTTGTTCACAGAACAGAGCACAGGCTCAGAGAGTAGTGATCACATCTCTCCTTATATCATACTATCTTTAAAGAACAAAGAGCCCCGGAACTAACTCTTAAAATAAAAGCATAAAAATCCTGAAACTTGGCACAGTGCCTCCTCCACCCTGGTTGCAGAAGACAAATTTAGCGTAAAGTTAAAAGTCAAGAAATAGGCTGGGCAAATGAGTAAACAATAACAAAAAGATAACTTGACCATAGAAAGTTACTATGATGACAGGGGAGATTAAAATATAAACCAAGAAGACAAAAAAATCAAAGCAGAAATATGCAAAGCCTCAAAGAAAAAAAAACAACTAGTCTTAGACCTTGGAAGAGCTGAAAAACAATTTTTAAAATCAAATAAGAGAGGTAGAGGAAAAATTGGAATAATAAATGAAAGTGATGCAAAGAAATCATGAAAAAGTAGGCACAGAAATACTGAAAAAAACACCTTTAAAAGAGAATAATAAATGGCAGAAGAATGGTAAAAGAATTTCAAATATTAAAAAAATGAATTTCAAGTGGCAAAAGAAGTTCAAATTTTAAAAGAGACACAAAAATACACTGAAGAGAAGAACACCTTAAAAAACAGAATTGGCCAAATGGAAAATAAAAAGTTGTAAAAAAAATCGCTGAAGAAAATGTCTCCTTTAAATAAACAGAATTGGCCAAAAGTAATGGTAATCAGGGAAGGACCTTTTTTTTGCTGTTCTTATCTTTTGAGATACTAAGACTATCAAGTGCCTTTAATTAGTCTTGCCTTTGTTTGAATGGGGCAGGTAAAGTGGACCCCTTTTTGTTTTGGAGTGTTTCTCAGGACTAAGGCAATTGGGAGTCACTGATTTGAAACAATGTATATGATGTAGTACTAGTGATTGAAGTACTTTCTCACACTCTGGTGCTAGTGATTGAATAACTAACTTTCCCAGACTCTAGATGGTAGGTCTTGAACAGTGTATATGTACTGGAAATTTAGGGTTTGACTTTTGGGAGGACACTCACTAAAAGTGTTGATGATGAGACTGTGGGCAAGCCATTGAAGCAGCCACTCCCCCACCCCAACTTTGAAAATCCAGATGTTGGTGCTTCTATGTATTGCTGTGGATAGACTGGTTTGTGTTATTTGCTCTGCTTATATAATATATGCTTGTGTTTTCTCTGAAGTTCAGAGTGCTTTCTCCCCAGAACTAAGTGAATGATATATGTACATTTAATTAAAGTAAGATTGTTAAGCCCATAAAGTTGTTTTCCTTAGAAAAGCAGATCAAAGAAGCTGTGCTAGCAGCCTTCCTGTATGCTTTAGTTGTTGGTCATTCAACCCCACAACAGCTGTTATCAACATAGTTGTTACATCAAATCAAAAAAGAGGTACAAAATCTCACTGGAGAAAATAATGCCTCAAAAATTGGAATTTGGCAACTGGACACTAATAATTCCATGAGACACCAAAAATAAACAATAAAACAAAATCAAAAGAATGAAATAATTGCAGGAAAATATGAAATATATTATTGGAAAAGCAACATCCTGAAAAGTAGATCAAGAATAGGTGATTTAACAATTTAATAATTATCGGACTACCTGAAAGCCATGTTGAAAAATAAAAAGGCCTGAATATCATCTTTCAAGGAAAGCATCTTTCAAGGAAATTAGCCCTCATAGCCCTGAACTAGAAGATAAAATAGAAATTAAAATAATTCACTAATCATGTCATGAAAGCTATCCCAAAATGAAAACTCCCAGAAATATAGACAAATTCCAGAGGTCAAGGACAAGAAGAACATATTGCAAGCATCCAGGAAAAAAAGAAATTCAAATATCATGAAGCCACAGTAAAGATAACCCAAGATTTAGCATCTTTTACATTAAGAAGTGGGAAGGCTTGGAATATGATGTTCTGGAGGGAAAAGGAAATAAGATTACAACCAAAAATCACCTATCCAGCAAAACCAATGGAATATAAACATTTAATGAAATAGAGGAATTTAAGAATTCCTGTGAAAAAGATCAGAGCTGAAGAGAAAATTTCAGTTTCAAATACAAGACTAAAAGGAAGTGTGAAAAGATAAACTTGAAAAAGGAATCATAAGGGACATGATATGATTAAACTGTTTATTTTCCTATATGAAAAAGTGATACTTGTAACTCCTAAGAACATTCTCGTTTTAGGGGAGTCAGAAGGAGTGTATATATAGACCACTACCAAAAATTAAACTCGTGACAGATTAAGATGAAATTAAAGCAATTAGTAGGAGACATTTTAGCCAATTATATGCCAATACATCTAACAATATAAATGAAATGCATGACCATTTAACAAAAAAACAATTGCACATATTAACAGAAGAGGAAATAGAATGCTTAAATAACTCTGTCTTAGAAAAAAAATAAATTGAACAAGCCATCAGTGAACTCCTGAAGGAAAAAAAAATCTCCAGGACCAGATGCATCCACAAGTCAATTCAAGCAAACGTATAAAGCGCAATCAATTCTTATACTAGATAAACTATTTGTAAAAATAGGCAAAGAAGGAGTCCTACCAAATTCTTCTGACAAAACAAGTACTGTGCTGATACCTAAACAGAAAGAACAAAAACAGAGAAATAAAACTATAAACCAATTTCCTTAATAGATATTGATGCAAAAATTTTAAATAAAATACTATTGAGGAGATTGCAGCAATATATCACAAGGGTCATACAATAAGACTGGATGGGATTTAAACCAGGAATACAGGGCTGGTTCAATATCAGGAAAAGTATCAGCATACTTGGCCATATCAGTGACAAAACGAACAGAAATCATATAATTATCTCAATAGGTGCAGAAAAAGCTTTTGAAAAAATAAACCCTCATTCCTATTAAAAACACTAGAAAGCAGAGGAATAGAGCTTACCTTAACAATGATAAGGGATATGTATCTAAAACCATCAGCAGACATTATCTGTAATGGGCATAAGCTAGAAGCCTTCCCAATATGATCAGGAGTGAAGTAAGGATGCCTCTTATCACCACTACTTTTCAATATTGCACTAAAAATGCTAGCTATAGCAATAAGAGAAGATGAAATTGAAAGCAATAAATAATCAAAAATTTCACTCTTTGAAGATGATATGGTAGTATATTTTAAGGATCCTAAAGAATCAACTAAAACACTAGTTGAAATAATTAACAATTTTAGAAAAGTTGCAGGATGTAAAATATAGCCACAAATATCATCAGAATTTCTGTATATTGCCAACAAAGCCCAGCTTCAAGAGATAGAGAAATTCTCTTTAATATAATGGTAGGTAATACAAAATACTTGGGAGGATACCTGCTAAGACAATCCCAGGAACTGTACAAATGCAGTTTAAAAGTATCAGATCTAAATAATTAGAAAAAATATTGATTACTCATGGGTAGACTGGAACAATGCAATAAAATGATAATTCTATATCAGTCAATTTATTTATTCCCTGCCATAGCAACCAAACTACAAAAAATTATTGTATGGAGGTAGAAAACAGCATAATTCATCTGGAGGAAGCAAAGGTCAAGACTATCAATGGAATGAATTTAAAAATGTGAAAGAATACAGTTTAACCTTACCAGATTACAAATTGTATCACAAAATAATCATCAAAACAACCTGGTACTGGATGTGACAAAGAGTGGGAGAGGAATAGAATTTATCAGTTATATAATACACAATAGCAAATGACCATAGAGCTCTTGAGGTTTGATAAACTCAATATTCCAAGTTTTGGGGACAAGAACCCACTATTTGACAAAACTTCTGGGAAAACTGAAAAGAAATTTGGCAGAGACAAGGTATGGACCAACATCTCACACTATATATGAAGATAAGTCAAAATGAATTCATGATTTGGACATACAGGTTGATACTATAAGCAAATTAGGGGAGCACAGATTGCTTTAAATGTCATATCTATGGAAAAGAGAAAAAAATTATGACCAGAGGAGAGATATAGAACATTAATGAGATATAAAATGGATCATTTTCATTACATTAAATTTTGTAAAGTATTTGCATGATTAAAACCAATGCAGCCAAGATTAGAAGGAAAGCAGGAAACTAGGGGAAAGTGTTTAATAACATAAGTCTCCAACAAAGGCCTTATTTCTCAAATAAATGGATAACTGAGTCAAATTTATAAGAATACAATTAATTCCCTAATGGATAAATGGTCAAAAGTTGTGAAGAGGCAATTTTCAGATAAAAAAATCAAAACAATCAATATTCATATAAAAATCACTAATATTTCTAAATCACTAAAAATTACATAAATGAACATTAGAATAACTTTGAAATACCACCTAGCACCTATTTGATTGGCTAATATGTCAGAAAAGGAAGATAACAAATATTGAATGGGGAGTAGGAAAATTGGAACATTAATATACTGTTGGTAGAGTTGTGAAGTAGTCCAATCATTCTAGAGAACAATTTTCAACTATGTCTAAAGCTGTGGAAAATTATGCATGCTTTTTGACCCAGCCATATAATCACTAGGTTTGTATCCCAAAGACATTAAAGAAAAAGAAAACTGTTTAACCTAGCAATATCACTTCTAGGGCTGTATGCCAAGGAAATCATAAAAATGGGCAAAGGACTCACATGTACAAAATATTTATAGCAGTTCTTTTTGTGATTGCCTAGAACTTGAAAGTGAGGAAATTCCCCTCAATTGGGGAATGGCTGAAGAAGTTGTGGTATATGAATGTAATGGAATATTATTTTGCTATCAGAAATGATGAACAGGCAAACTTCAGAGAGACATGGAAAGACTTAAATGTACCGAACCTGAGTGAAGTGAGCAGAACCAGGAGAACATTGTACACAGTAACAGCCACACTGTGGGATGACTGACCTTGAGAGACTTAGCTCTTCTCAGCAATGCAAGAACTGATAACAATTCTAAAAGTGTCATGAGGGAAAATTCCATCCACATCCAGAAAAAGAAATATGGAGTCTGAATGCAGATCGAAGCAGCCTATTTTCTTTTTTAAATTTTCTTTTGTTAAATATTTTTCTTTCTCATGGTTACTCGCATTCATTCTAATTCTTCTATACAACCTGACTAATGTGAAAATATATTTAATAGGATTGTATATGTAGAGTCTATATCAGATTTCAAGCCGTCTTGAGAAGGGTGCTGAGAGGGAGGGGGAGAAAATTCAAAACTTATGGAAATGAATGTTGAAAACTAAAAACAAATAACTTATTAAAAAATAAAGGGAAAGGACCTATATGCATAAAATATTTGTAGCAATTCCTTTTTTCTGGTGGCAAAGAATTAGAAATTGGGGAATGGCTGAGCAAGTTGTGATTGAGATGATTGTGATTGAGATGGGATAATATAGTGCTATAAGAAATGATTAGCAGGATATTTTCAGAGAAATTTAGAAAAACTTACATGAACTGATGCAAAACAAACCTAGCAAAACCAGGATTAAACTGCACACAGTAACAGCATTATTGTACAATGATCTGCTGTGACTGATTTCGTTATTCTCAGCAATTTAATGATCTAAGACAATTCTGAAGAACTCATGATGAAGGACATTATACCCAGAGAATTAAGTGAGAATCTGAATGCAGATTGAAATGTATATTTTTTTTTTACTTTTTTATTTTATGTTTTTATGGGGGGGGGATTAGTTTTCTTTCACAACATGACTAATATGGAAATATATTTGGCATGACTGCACTTGTATATCCTATGTCAAATTGTTTCTCTGTTCAGTGAGGGGAAGGGTATGGAAGAAGGAAGTGAGAGAACCTGGAATTCAAAATTTCAATAAAAACAAGTTTAAAAATTTCCATGTAATTGGAAAAAATAAAATATTTGGAGGGAAGAAAGGACTAAGAAGCAGTAGTCCTTTTCTTTTCCCAGATACTTCTACTGATTTCACACATTTCACTATCATTTTTCATCATCCTGGTACATTCCATCCACCCTGTGACTTTCTCATCCTAGAAATCCTTCAGTCCCTTCAATGTCCTCCTCTCTTTCATGTTTTCCTACTGAAATTTCCCTTTTAAAAAAAGCATCAAGGTCAGCCATCTTTCACCCCTCTCCTGAACCTCTATTGACTCTAAAAATTTTACCACCATGCCTCCATTGTTGCTACTTTCTCCCACACTCTCTTTTCAGCTCCCCTGTATGTGTTTTCTTTTCTTTTTAGAATGTGAACCCTTAAATACAAGGACCATCTTTTCATTGGTATTTCTAAAGATTTGAACATAGTAAACTTTTAATAAATATTTATTTATTTTACTTCACTACTACTTAATACTGGATTGATTGAATTTTTAGCACTGGCCTTACACATAGATGGTCACAGCTATACCCACCTGTTTTAATTGTAGGGTTTTTAAAATAGGCCCAGAAGCATGCAACTGGCAAGTGATAGAATTGCATCCAATGACCTTAACATCATTAAGACTTTCTGTTCATTAAGCCTTTGAGCTTTCTGGTTCAAGTGGAAAGAGCTATAAACTGAAAGGGTTGAATTTGGCATGATTTATCTTGACTTTTCTGAGGCCCACTTTTCTCAAATCTAAAAATGAAGGAGTTGGAACTGAATACTTCTAAAATGATATACAGGGGGGTGGAGTCAAGATGGCAGCTGGAAAGCAGGGATTTGTGTGAGCTCCCTTCCAGGTCCCTCCAAAAATCTATAAAAAATGGCTCTGAACAAATTCTAGAACTGCAGAACCCACAAAATAGCAGAGGGAAGCAGGGATCCAGCCCAGGACAGCCTGGATGGTCACTGGATGAGGTCTATCATGCACAGAATGGAGGGGAGTGGAGCCCAGCATGGGCAGCAGCAGGACCAACCAGACCAGGAGCTGGGTGGAACAGGCCCTAGTACCCTGAATCAGTGACCTGTGGCAGTTAGAAGACTTCTCAACCCACAAAACCAAAGACAACAGAGAAGGTTAGTGGGAAAAACTGCAGAGGACAGAAGGAAAAGAGTTCCCAGTTTGACCACCACCCTGGGGGTAGTGGGGGGAGATGTAGCTACAGAACTAGACCTGCAGTTGCTTCTGTCCCCAGGCCCACCTGGTGGGAGGAATTAAGTGGCAGATCAGAGCAGGTGTGCAGAGCCTGCTTAAGATTTGCATCAGGTCCAGGTTACCAGTTCTTGAGGAAGGAGGAGTGCTGGTGTGGCAGACCTGGCTGTATAGAAATAGTTCTGAACTCAGCGGCACATCACCTCAAGCTTGGAACAAAGTACTCTTTACTCCACAAACAGTCATACCCTGCTGGAAAAACTCAAGGGTCCAGTAAGTTGACTGGGAAAATCTCCAGGCAGTGAAAACACACTCAGATTCAGTCTCAGACTTTGGAATCTTTCTTCGTTGACAAAGAAGATCAAAACATACAGCCAGAAGAAGTCAACAAAGTCAAAGAGCCTACATCAAAAGCCTCCAAGAAAAACATGAACTGGTCGCAGGTTATGGAAGAGCTCAAAAAGGATTTGGAAAAGAAAGAGAAGTAGAGGAAAAATTGGGACAAGAAATGAGAATGATGCAAGAAAACCATGAAAAACAAGTCCATGAATTGCTAAAGAAGACCCAAAAAATACTGAAAAAAAATATTGAAGAAAACAACACCTTAAAAAATAGACTAACTCAAATGGCAAAAGAGCTCAAAAAAGCCAATGAGGAGAAGAATGCCTTGAAAGGCAGAATTAGCCAAATGGAGAAGGAGGTCCTAAAGACCACTGAAGAAAATACTACCTTAAAAATCAGATTGGAGCCAGTGGAAACTAGTGACTTCATGACAAATCAAGATATTATAAAACAGAACGAAAGGAATGAAAAAGTGGAAGACAATGTGAAATATCTCATTGGAAAAACCACTGACCTGGAAAATAGATCCAGGAGAGATAATTTAAAAATTATTTGACTATCTGAAAGCCATGATCAAAAAAGAGCCTAGACATCATATTTCAAGAAATTCTAAAGGAGAACTGCCCTGATATTCTAGAGCCAAAGGGTAAAATAGAAATTGAAAGAATCCACAGATTGCCTCCTGAAAAAGATCCCAAAAAGAAAATTCCTAGGAATATTGTTGCCAAATGCCGGAGCTCCTAGGTCAAGGAGAAAATACTGCAAGCAGCCAGAAAGAAACAATTTGAGTATTGTGGAAAAACAATCAGGATAACACAGGATCTAGCAGCTTCCACATTAAGGGACTGAAGGGCTTGGAATACAATACTCCAAAGATCAATGGAGCTAGGATTAAAACCAAGAATCACCTACCCAGCAAAGCTGAGTATCATGCTCCAAGGCAAAATATGGATTTTCGATAAAATAGAGGACTTTCAAACTTTCTCAGTGAAAAGACCAGAGCTGAATAGAAAATTTGACTTTGAAGCAGAAGAATCAAGAGAACCATGAAAGGTAAACAAGAAAGAGAAATCCTAAGGGACTTATTAAAGTTGAACTGTTTTGTTTACATTCCTACATGGAAAGATGATGTGTATGATTCATGAGACCTCAGAATTATAGTAGGTGAAAGGGATATCCCTATATATAATATAGATATGTGTGTATGTATATATATACATATGTGAGTGTCTATGTATGCATATATGTAGGTGTATGTGTGTATATATATATATATATATATATATATATATATATATATATATATATATATATATATATACATATGTATGAGAGAGAGAGAGAGAGAGGGAGAGAGAGAGAGAGAGAGAGAGAGAGAGAGAGAGAGAGAGAGAGAGAGAGAGAAAGACAGGAGGCACAGGGTGAGTTGAATATGAAGGGATGATATCTAAAAAAATAAAATCAAATTAAGGGATAAGAGAAGAATTTATTGAGAGAGGGAGAAAGGGAGAGATAGAATGGGGTAACTTATCTTGCATAAAAGTCACAAGAAAAACTAGTTCTGTAGGAAGGGAAGAGGGGGAGGTGAAGAAGAATGAGTAAACTTTGCTCTCATCGGATTTTACCTGAGGTGGGAATAACATACACACTCCATTGGGTGTCTTACCCCACAAGAAAGAAGGAGGAAGAAGATAAAAAAGGGGGGATGATAGAAGAGTGTGTTGGTAATCAAAATGGCCTTTGTTTTCTTTGAGTAGCTCAGTGTATTTCATTGAGCTTTGCTGGGTGCTGCTCCCCAGGCCCAGAGCCCTATTGAGTGTGGAACCTATGTGGGTGCAGGTTGGTGACTTGGGTGGGGCCCAAGATGGGGCTGGCTAAGGGGAGGTGTTAACTGCAGAGCCATGCCCTATTAGGTGTTAGTCTATGTGGATGTGAACTTCCCAGGGTCCTAAGGGGAGGGGACAACTCAAGAACCAATCATTCAGATGACACTTGATGATGTCAAAAACTCTATAAGAGGAGAGAAGACAGCTTGAAGATCCCTTTTACTGTTGGAGCTCTACCTACAGCAGTGGTGGTGTGGGTGACTCTGGGCCAGCCATTGTTCTGAGCTCCTGGGCTGAACCTAGATGTTGGTAACTATGGATTGTATTGGGTCTGTCTGTTGATATTTGTAATTTGTTTGTATTTTGTTCTGAAGTTCAGGGTAGTGGTCTCTTCCCCTGAATTAAGTGAATGCTATTTGTATGCTGAATTAAAGTAAGCTTGCCAACCCCTTTAACCTTGTTTTCCTTGGTTAAGTAGATCAAAAGAACCTGTGCTTTCCCAGTGTGCTGGCAGCTTTCTGTGTGCTGGCTGTGGGTGGATCTTACACCCCCACAGAAACTGCTAGCCAGATTGCTGAAACAAAGGCAGGGCAGACAGGGAGAGGAGGTAATAAAAAACAAACACTTTTGAAAAGGGACAGGGTCAAGGGAGCAAATTCCATAAAGGGGGATAGGTTAGGAAGGAGCAAAACATAGTCAATCTTTCATAACATGAGTATTGTGGATGGGTTTTACATAATGATATGCACGTGGCCTATGTTGAATTGCTTGTCTTCTTGGGGAGAGTGGGCGGGGAGGGAAGAGGGGAGAGAATTTGGAACTCAACGTTTTAAAAACAGATGTTCAAAAACAAAAAAAAAAAGTTTTTGCATGCAACTAGGAAATAAGATACACAGGCAATGGGGCATAGAAATTTATCTTCCCCTATAAGAGAAGAAGGGAAAGGGGGATGGGAGGGGAGTGGGATGACAGAAGGGAGGGCTGACTGGGGAATAGGGCAACCAGAATATACTCCATCTTGGAATGGGTGGGAGGGTAGTAATGGGGAGAGAGTTTGTAATTCAAACTCTTGTGAAAATCAATGCTGAAAACTAAATATATTAAATAAATTAAATAAAAAAATAAATAAAATGATATACAGGTTTAAATCTGTGATGCTACAATCCTGTGAGCAGAAAAGGAAAATAAGAATGAAAAATTTGTGTAGAGACCCACCTACAACTCTTTACAGTACTAGATTCCCTAACAAGATCTCCTTTGAAATCCACTGGCCACAAATATGGTAGAGGCACATGTGAATGTAGTTATTTCAATAATTTACAAATGATCATAACTTATCAAGGATGACAAATCAAGCACATATCTCTAAGGACATTTCAGTGTAGAAAAAGTGTGTCTTTGTCTCTTGTAACTTCCCCTTCCTATGTTTAGCCTTCAGTCTTTCAATGTCTAAAACCTCTACTATTTCCTTCCCTATCTCCCTCATCCCTAGACACACTATGTATTTATGGTACACACTATTGATTCCACCCCACAAATCTTAATTTTAAGGAGGGATTCAATGTCAATAACGTGATTTTACACTGGGAAGGGACTTCTGTGCTCAACATTTACTTCAACAGGAATTCAGTCTATACAATATTTCTTCAGTATGTAGTCATTCAGAATTTGCTTAAAGATCCCTGATGAGGTGTTCTCCCACATCCTAAGTTCCTCTGTTCCATTTTTTTAATTGAATGAATCATTATCGTATTCTCCCTTTTATTTAGCCAACCCCTTCCAAATTTCCATTCATTGTTACTTGGTCTACCCTCTGAGACCAAATTGACCAAATCAAAACTTCCTTCTACATGACAAGCTTTCAGGTAAGTAGAGAAAACGGTATTATCTATTCCAGATATTTTCTTCCCTTGGATGACTACCTCCAATTACTTCAATCAATCTTTTCTACATCTTGTGATTTAAAGGATTGTGGTTTTATTTTGTTTTTACTGCCATGATTGCCCTCCCCTAGGCACATTCTATATCATCAATATACTTCCTAAAATGTGGTTCCTAGAAGCAACCTATCAATCGATCAACAAATAATTTGAGAATTTGAAGGGATCTAAGTTAACATCTAATGGAATCATTTCTAAAAATAATCTCCACTCTAATCTACTTGAAAAGCAGTTGTCCATACACTGCTTGAGGATAATTAAGGAAGTAGAACTCACTACCCCGCCCAGGTATGCCATTACATCTTTTTTGTATAACTCTAACTGTGAGGAAGTATGTGCTGACCTTAGGTATAAATATACTCCTTTGCAACTTCCACCCACTGCTCCCAATTATACTGTCTGTGGAAACACAGAACAAGTATAACCCTTCCTTCACAAGACAGCCCTTGAGATTCTTGAAGACAACAACCACATTCCACTCACTCACTCATTTATCTTTCATTCCCCATATTAAGTTCCTTCAATTGATTCTCACATGGCAAAGATGTAAAGCCCTTCATTACTCTGGTTTCCTTCTCTTATTTATCAATGTCTTTCTTAAAAAGGGTTCCTAGAACAAAAAAATCATTACTCTGGATGAGTTCTAAAGAGGGAAGAGTCAAATTTCCATTGGAAACCTCATATCATTTTGTCATTGGAGCCTTAATAAGTACATTTAGAGATCATCATCCAACAAGTTTTTTATAAATCTAATTGTATAAAAACCTATCAAATAAAGGGTATTAGGCAAATCTAGAGCAGAGGTTCTTCACCTTAGGGCCATAGATATAATTGATGTGGTTCATGAAAATGGATGGGAAAAAAAATCTTTACTTCTAATTTAAATCAATATTACCTTCCATCATTTAAGACATGATTCAGTGAAGAGGTCCATAGACTTCACCAGATTATCCAAGGCATCCATTACAAACACACACACACACACACACACACACACACACACACACACACATGAACAACCACTGCTTCCATGTGATTTGTTTTTGTTGAAGACAGGAACAGTCTGTGACATAGTCTTTTCTTTTGCTAGGATATCATGAGCCATTTATTTACAAATATATTCCAGAACTCTGATATGAACCAAATTTAGTGGCATCTAGCTTGCAGAAACCATTATTTTCATTTTTTGAAAATTGAGTATTTGCCCTTCACCAATTCTGAAGCACATCCCACCTTCTCCAGGAGCTGGCCAAAAACATTGACCTTAGTCCAGAAAAAAGTCTTCCATTTCAAAATCCAGGATGTAGTTCATCTTAGTCAGATGACTTGAACTCATTAGGTGCTTTCTTACAAATGCCTTGTTTTCGGCAGTATTAGTAACCTTACTAACCATTACTTCTCTTACTTTTCATCTCCAACAACCATTCGCTTTGTGAGAGAAAACAGAATGTAAATGAATATTCACTGATTCTGTTCTCCTTTGTGATCATACCAATTGCCTGAGCTGTTTCTGTGGTTCCTCTCATCCTCTTCCTTTACCTGATTTAAAATCCGATCAAGGAACGTATTAGCAAGTGACTGTGAATGACTCAGACCATGATAAATACCTTCCATTAGAGTCCTTGTCTATTGTACCTTTGTTTACCCTGAAGGATTTTGTCAGAAAACTGACTGAAGTGGGCTAGATCTGAGACCCTCAATGCCAGCACTTAACAA
Source organism: Trichosurus vulpecula (assembly GCF_011100635.1). Taxonomy (NCBI): domain Eukaryota; kingdom Metazoa; phylum Chordata; class Mammalia; order Diprotodontia; family Phalangeridae; genus Trichosurus; species Trichosurus vulpecula. Next base: position 443,187,843 of record NC_050575.1, on the reverse strand, counting down.
AGCAACACCATCTGACATTTCTAAAACTCTATATAGGAGATACACTACCCTTAAAGGAACAGATTGTCAAACCAGATATTCAATATTCTCTTCTGTACAAGTAGAAGAGTTAACTGTAGGAGACCCAGGAATGATAAGATATTTTATTTTATATGCTTTGACGGGCTATGGTTGCTAGGAGACTTACTATCTTTTTCTCTGTTTTCCATGAAGTCATCCATCATTGTGATATTAAGCAAGAGAATATATCAATACATTGAGGCAGATATACTTATGTGTATTGTCATAATGCAAAAAGGGCTATTTAAAACTTGATTCAGAACTTATGAACCATGTGATCCTGGACAAATCACATCCTTTCCAACTCTGAGTTCCCTTATATGTAAAATAATAGTGCCTATCTGATAGATTTCTGATGATCAGATTAAATAAAGCCCATTGAGTATTTTGGAAACCTCCAACTGCTGTGTAAATTTGAACAATTCTTATTGTCATTATTATCTTCTGGTGTACCAAGCCCTTTCACAATTACCTTTGCTCATTGTTTGAACAAAAGATGCTTTTCACTGTTCTGGTAGACCACTTGGGGGGCACAACTTAGTCAAGAACACTTTGAATATAGGTGGAATAGATTTAGGCCTATAGAATGTGATTTCTGGGGTTCCAGGTCAACTACTATACAGGGACAGCTAGGTGGCATGATGGTTAGAGCACCAAGCCTGGAGTTGGAAAGATCTGAGTTCAAATTTAGCCTCAGATCCTGTGTGACCTGGGAAAGTCATAACCTTGTTTGACTAAGTTTCCACATCTATAAAATAAGCTGGAGAAGGGAATAGCAAAGCACTCTAGTATTTTTGCCAAGAAAACTCAAAATGAGATCATGAAGTCAGATGTGACTGAAACAACTGAACAACAACAAAGAAGCCCTCTAGTTCAACCCTGTCCATAGCCATACCATCCTGAACATAGAAATCTCATATGATTTGGAAAGCTAAGGACAGTTAGACTTGGTTAGTACTTGAACGATAGATCATCTTGAAATATCATGTGCTATAGTCTTTTATTGCCTTCTTTATGACACTGTCAGGTACTGTGTTCAGCCGTTGATCAAAAGGTTGGTGGTTTGAAACCACTCGTTTTTTTTTTTTTTTCTTTTTTAGCTAAATGGTACAGTAGAGAAAGGTCAAGACCTGGAGTCAGGAAGACTCATCTTCTTGAGTTCAAAACCAGCCTCAGACATTACTACCTGTTTGACAGTCACTTAACCTTGCCTCAGTTTCTTCATCTGTAAAATGAGCTAGAGAAGGAAATGGCAAACCACTCTAGTATCTTTGCCAAGAACCCTGCAAATAAGGTGATAAAGATTCAGACATGACTAAATAAACTACCTATCATTATTTCCTCCAATTTCTGATTGACATCCTTTGTATACCTATGAGCTATCATCCAAAATTCTGTAGTTGGTTGACTAATTTTTTCTATTATTAACACTAAGTTTGCAAAAGGTAAATTTCCCTTAGAGGGGACTCAGTGACCTACATTTACACTGAGACATAAATGATTGATATTAGAACTTTTGCTGACATTATGTTTTAATAGGGAGAAGAGAGAGAGTACAAAGTTATTGGGTGCTTGAAAGTTGTAGTGATGATGGTTATACAGGGTGCAGAGGAGGGGAAGGGATGGGTCACAGATGAAAGGCTATGGACACAAATCAAAACTTTATTTTCTTTATGCTTGGACTGAGAATGAGCTGTGATCCCAGTAACATGTTTTAGGATGCCTATAGATGAAGATTTCCTAGAAGAACCTGCAGCAAGATACAGTGTCCTCCAACACCCCACACTCTTTTCTGCTCTTCTGCTGACAGTTTCATGACCCCTAATAAAACAAAACAAAAATGCTTTAACTCTTCTAACACATTCAGCCCTTTGCTCCATTCCTCCTGCAGCTGATTCCAGTGACCCTTGCAGGCTCCTAGAGTCACATACATGTTCATGTTGGTGGACATTTTTGTTGTAGGAGACAAGATTGCTATGAATACCATTCATGATGCATTCATCTTTAAGGTCAAGCTCATGAAATTCCTAAAACAGTCAATGACTTATACAAGTGTGGATATTACACTTTTTAAGGATGAAGACTTATGGAAAATACACCCTTTCTCTTTTGCTGTCCCTTTCCTTTATTCTTTCCTTTTCCCCCTTCCCTCTTCTATACTTCTTTTCCCTTTTCTTCTCTTACCATGTTATACTTTTGAATAGTCTTTATTCTATCCAAACTGTGCCATGAACTATCAGCCCAACACGATAAACCATTCTCCTCTAAGGAATTACAAGGACCTTCCCTTGGCTATGATGCACCTCTATCTAGTTTTTGAATTTTTAATCAAACCCACAGGCAACATGAGATTGGACAGTAGCCATTCCCAGAGCACATTTCCTGATTTCTAAGGTTACGTGGTGTTCAGGAGCTCACATTATTCTCTATGCTTCCAGAGGACAAAATTGTGCTCTCTGCTTTCTGTGTCTCTGAATATGTTCTTTCTCTTGTCCGGAAAGTCTTTTATTCTCCTTTTCAAAAGTCTAATTCAAATATCCCTAACTAGTAAGACAATTCTTCCTACAACCTAATTTGTTTCTATGTCTCTAGTACACTTACCATGCAGTGTTGTGTATTCAAATATTTTGCATTCCTATAGTTTCTGGGTTAGCCCCTTACTCAATTGTAAGCTCCATGAAGACAGGGACTGGCCCTTTTCTAAACTGGATATTTGCACTCGATCCTAGTAATTGATTCACCATGCAGTATATCACCTTCAAGAGAATAAGTTAATGAATGAATGATTCTCTAGAAAATCTTTTCTGCAGCCTTTAGCCCTTCCTTGGTCTGTCCCAAAGAACAATAAGAACCACAACAATTACCATTCCTTGCTTTTCACACATATGGAATACTAGTGTCACTGAAGGCAATCCTCACATGGAAGAAACTGAGTAGTCTGATTACAGCAATGTATGACGATGGCATGTAATGGAACTTTCTTGTTCTCTCATTTAGAAAATGCTGACTCATTTAGATGTTGATTCCAATTGGTATCCAAAGGAGTCATTTTTCCTCCATGATAGTGTTTAAGAAGAGGGTATTTCTGTAAGCCTCTGGTTAGATGGAAACTTGAGTCATCCTTACCCAAGACTCACATATGTACTGTGAATACAAGTCTCTGTTCTTTGCCTCTACATTTATTCTCTCCTGTTGGAGGTAAAGAAGATTAAAATGTCTATGATCTTATAGATTTCAAAAGTGATGATAGCAAGCTTCCAAATTAGGGAGCTCAAGTCGATACTGAAATGTACCAGAAGCCAAAGGGTGTTGAGTAAAATCCTAAGTGGACTGCCTGGCCAAGTTCAAAAGGAGCAGAAATATATATTTATTCATTCACTGGCCATGCCACATTTAGAAGTGAATATTGTGGGGGTGGGGTGGAGCCAAGATGGCAGCTGGAAGCAGGGACTAGCGTTAGCTACCTGCCAAGTCCCTCCAAAAACCTTTAAAAAATGGCTCTGAACCAATTTTAATACTGCAGAACCCACAAAACAGCAGAGGGAAGCAGGGCTCCAGCCCAGGACAGCCTGGATGGTCTCTGGGTGAGGTCTATCCTGCACGGAGCTGAGAGCAGAGTGGAGCGGAGTGGAATAGAGCAGAGCCCAGCGTGAGCGGCATGGACCAACCAGACCAGGAGCCAGGCGGAGTGTGCCCTAGTGCCCTGACTGCAGTTACCAGCAGTTACCAGACTTCTCAACCCACAAACACCAAAGTCAACAGAGAAGGTTAGTGGGAAAAGCTGCAGGAGTGAAAGGAGGAGGCCATTCAACTACCGCCCTGGGGCGCAGCGGAGGTGGGGCAGCTACAGAAGTATAGCTGCAGTTGCTTCCGGCCCCAGGCCCACCTGGTGGGAGGAATTAAGGGGTGGATCAGAGAAGGAGTGAAGAGCCTGCTGAAGATCTAAGTTCAGTCCTGCTTGGGGGTTCTTGGGGAAAGAGGAGTGCTGGTGTGGCAGAGCTGGCACATCCCCCCAAGCATGGAACATAGTTCTCTTAACTCCACAAGCAGTCATACCCCACTGAAAAACTCAAGGGTTAAGTTAGTTGGCTGGGAATATGGCCAGGCAGCGAAAACCCACCCAGATTCAGTCTCAGACTTTGGATTCTTTCTTTGGTGACAAAGAAGACCAAAACATACAGACAGAAGAAGTTAACAAAGTCAAAGAGCCTACAACAAAAGTCTCCAAGAAAAACATGAACTGGTCCCAGGCCATGAAAGAGATCAAAAAGGATTTGGAGAAGCAAGTTAGAGAAGTAGATGAAAAATTGGGAAGAGAAATGAGAAGGATGTGAGAAAACCATGAAAAATAAGTCTATGACTTGCTAAAGGAGACCCAAAAAAATACTGAAAAATATACTGAAGAAAACAACACCTTAAAAAACAGACTAACTCAAATGGCAAAAGAACTCCAAAAAGCCAATGAGGAGAAGAATGGCTTGAAAGGCAAAATTAGCCAAATGGAAAAGGAGGTCCAAAAGACCACTGAAGAAAATACTACCTTAAAAATTAGATTTGAGCAAGTGGAAGCTAGTGACTTGATGAGAAATCAAGATATTATAAAACAGAACCAAAGGAATGAAAAAAATGGAAGACAATGTGAAATATCTCATTGGAAAAACCACTGACTTGGAAAATAGATCCAGGAGAGATAATTTAAAAATTATTGGACTACCTGAAAGCCATGATCAAAAAAAGACCCTAGATATCATCTTTCAAGAAATTATCAAGGAGAACTGCCCTGATATTCTATAGCCACAGGGCAAAATAGAAATGGAAAGAATCGATCGATCGCCTCCTCAAATAGATCCCAAAAAGAAATCTCCTAGGAATATTGTCACCAAATTCCAGAGCTCCCAGATCAAGGAGAAAATACTGCAAGCAGCCAGAAAGAAACAATTTGAGTACTGTGGAAATATTATCAGAATAATCCAAGATCTGCAGCTTCTACATTAAGAGATCGAAGGGCTTGGAATACAATATTCTGGAGGTCAATGGAGCTAGGATTAAAACCAAAAATCACCTACCCAGCAAAACTGAGTATCATGTGCCAAGGCAAAATATGGATTTTCAATAAAATAGAGGACTTTCAAGCTTTCTCAGTGAAAAGACCAGAGCTGAATAGAAAATTTGACTTTCAAACACAAGAATCAAGAGAAGCATGAAAAGGTAATCAAGAAAAAGAACAAGAAAAAGACATTGCAAGGGACTCACTAAACTTGAACTGTTTTGTTTACATTCCTACATGGAAAGATGATGTGTATGATTCATGAGACCTCTGTATTAGCATAGCTGAAGGGAATATGCATATATATATATATATATATGTTTATGTATACATATGTATACATATTAAAGTCAATGTGTATGTATGTGTGTATATACATATACATACATACATATATATACATATATGTGTATATATATACATATATGTATGTGTATATATATATATACATATATGTGTATATATATACATATATGTATGTGTATATATATATATATATATATATATATATATATATATATATATATACAGAGAGAGAGAGAGAGAGTGACAGAGTGGACCCAGGGTGAATTGAAGATGAAGGGAAGATATCTCAAAGAAATAAAATCAAATTAAAGGATGAAAGAGGAATATGCCAAGAGAGGGAGATAGGGAGAGATAGAATGGAGTGGATTATCTCACATAAACGTGGCAAGAGGAAGCAGTTCCATGGGAGGAGGGGAGAAGGCAGGTGAGGGGGGAATGAGTGAATCTTGCTCTCATCAGATTTGGACTGAGGAGGGAATACCATACATACTCAGTAAAGAAGAGGGAAGAAGATAAAAAGGGGGGGGGGATGATGGAGGAGAGGACAGATGGGGTTGGAGGTAATCAAAAACAAACACTTTGTAAAGGGGACAGGGTCAAGGGAGAAAATTCCATAAAGGGGGATGGTTTGGGAAGGACCAAAATATAGTTAGTCTTTCACAACAAGAATATTGTCGAAGGGTTATACATAATGATACACATGTGGCCTATGTTGAATTGATTGACTTCTTAGGGTGGGTGGGTGGGAAGGGAAGAAGTGAGAGAATTTGGAAGTCAAAGTTTTCAAAACAGATGTTCAAAAACAAAGAAAAATATTTTTGCATACAACTAGAAAATAAGATATACAGGCAATGGGGTATAGAAATCTATCTTGCCCTACAAGAAAGGAATGGAAAAGGGGATGGGAGGGGAGTGGGATGACAGAAGGGAGGGCTGAGTGGGGAAAAGGGCAACCAGAATATATGCCATCTTGGAGTGGGGGAGGGTAGAAATGTGGAGAAAATTTGTAATTCAAACTCTTGTGAAAATCAATGCTGAAAACTAAATATATTAAAAAATAAATTTAAAACAAACAAACAAAAAAAAAGAATAAAAAAAGAAGTGAATATGGTGGGGCAAATGTAATGTAGAAAACATTGTTTTTGAACCCAGTGACACTAGGGACCAAGATTTTATAGAGGAGAGCAATTTTCTAGGTTTTGGGGTGGGGGAGATGTGTATACTTCTGGTCCTTCCTATATTTTCAAAGTGAATATGCTTTTGTAAAAGTTAATTGGTGTTAATAGTTTAAATCAAATAGCCCACTAATCACTGGTAATTAACTTTGGGAAGAAGAGATTGGAATGAGGGCTTGAGCCTATAGAATTAGGAAAAAACACTCCTGACCCCTCAGAGGTATTTTTAAGATCTTCAATGGAGAGATGTATTCAACCCACTCCGAGTATTATGCTACAAACTGAAGAATTCTTATGTGAGAACCTCATGAAATAAATTCGAACAGACAAATTATAGAGAGGCAAAATAAAGTTTAAGTCAACAAAATGGGATAGTTGAACCTTGTCAAGACAATGAAGTATTCTTAAATATAGATTTATTCACTAAATTTTGAGGCCTGACAATTGCGGAGGTACATACCTTGAAAAAGAATATTTAGAATAAAATTTTAAAAGTTATTTTCCATGTTGAAATACATTACATACTTATTCCCATATGATGTCCTGGCTGCAGTGATGTCCAATAACCAGCTTCTTGTCTAGGTATGACAAGTTTCAGGACCTATTAAATGACCCTATATCTTTCATCCTTGTTTTGTTGAGCTATAAAAGGAGGGTTTTGGACTAGAGAAATTTTAGTTGCCTTAGCTGTATTAAAAAGCAGAAAAAACTATGCAAGACTGTTTCTTAAATCATGCAACCAACACACATTTATTAAGCAGCTATAATGTACCAGGTATATTGTTGAGGGCTAGGGATACAAAGACAAAAATATGAAACATCCTCTGACCTCAAAAAAATTACATTCTCTTGAGACAGATGACATATTTATGTATAAGCATATACAGAAAGCAATACAAAGTAATTTTGAGGGGCAGGAAGAAGCTAGAATATTGGTGGGGGGAAGCTTCTTGAAGAAGGTAGGAATTAAATCACATTTTGGTGAATACTTGGGACTATAAGACACTCATCTGACATGTCATTAAGGGAACTAAGTTGACCTGATTGTCAGGCGAAGAAAGGTAACTATAACCTCCAGAATGTCCCCTGGGTTTCTTTTCAAACATTGCAGGGTTGCATGAACTCATGCACTAGAACACAAACCTTTCCAGAGTAATTTTGATGATGTCTTTGCTTTTTTCTTCTAGCTCTATTATTCCTTCTATAAAACCCTGAATCTATAATTAACTCCATATTTCTTTATTGCCCTCCTCATCACCTTTTTTTCTTATTTTAAAGTATAAAGAACTGATTGAGTATAATAGACTTTAAGAAAAGACGGTGGACTCACAAAATGAGAGATGGTCATGAAAGACTCCCACATGTACTTGCACACTCAGAATGCAACTTGATTCAACCTATCTGATTCTTGACCATTTCCCTCCCTTCTCCCTCTCCCTTCTTCTCCCTTCTCCTTCTTGGTATTATTTTGTGACACCATCCCCTACCAAGTCCCACTTCATCACATCCTTAATCAGGTTCCATGGTTGGGGCAAATTTTCTTGTCTCTGATTTTATTATTTTCCTTTCCAATAGATCCAGAGGTATTTTTGCATGTGGGCTTTTTTTTAATCTCCCAGCTCAGCATTATAAGTCAACCACAGCTGATAGCCTATCCTAATTTATAGTCCTGGATGCTGTCCAGAAATCTCTAATGATTAGCACTCCAAAGAAAACAAACCAATAGCTTTACCTTGAAATGTTGAGAAATTATCATTAAATAATAGCAATGTACATAAGCCCTAGCATAAAAGGAGGACAGAAAAGTGTGTCTCAGGGCTATTTATCTCCTATTCATTAGGCAAGCCATGGGGGTAATGTAAAGTCAACTGTGAGCTCTTGAATTTACATGTGTACCATCTCATTCCTTTGGCTATCTCTTGATTCCTTGGAAAAGACATACTCCCAGTTCTCAGTATTTTATTTTCTAAGCTAAATGGGATTTGAAAATGCAAGAAACTCACTGCCAAGGCATATTTCTTTTAGTTTGCTCTACTCACACAAAGTGAAATGGATTCTTTGGCAAAACTTTGGAAATGATTAGAATGAAAAAGAAAAGAATTTGGGTAGTGGATGGTTCTAATGTGATGTGTTACTAAGCAGAGAGCTTATCGTACTCACTTTTTTTCTTAATAGAACTTTTTCCAATCACGTATAAAGAGAGTTTTCAACATTTATTTTTGTAAAATTTTGAGTTCCAAATGTTTCTACCTCCCTTCCTTCCTTCCCCCCTCCCCAAGATGGCAAGCAATCTCATATAGGTTATACATGTATAATCATGTTAAACATATTTCCACATTAGTCATGTTGTAAAAGAGGAATCAGAACAAAAGGGAAAAAATGAGAAAGAAAATACAATGAAAATACAATGATTCAATCTACATTCAGACTCCATAATTCTCTTTCTGAATGTGGTTAGCATTTTCTATCATGAGTCTTTGGAATTATCTTGGATCATTGTATTGCTGAGAATTGCTAAGTCTATCACAGTTAATTATCACACAAAGCTGCTATTGCTGTTTACAATGTTCTCCTGGTTCTGCTCATTTCACTCAGCATCAGTTCATGCAAGTACTTCAATTTCCAATTCTTTGTCACCACAAAAAAGAGCTGCTATAAATATTTTTTCCATGTGGGTCCTTTTCCCTTTAGCAATTATCTTGTTGGGTCATAGACCTAGTAGTGCTATTGCTGGATCAAAGGTTATGCACAGTTTTGTAATCCTTTGGTCAAAGTTTCAAATTCTTCTCCAGAATGGTTGGATCAGTTCACAACTACACCAACAACACATTAGTGTTCCTATTTTCCCACATCTACTCCAACATTTATTATTTTCCTTTTCTGTCACATTAGCCAATCTGATAGTTATGAGGTGGTATCTCAGAGTTTTTTAATTTGCATTTCTCTATTCAATAGTGATTTAGACCATTTTTATAGATAGTTTTAATTTCTTCATCTGGAAATTTCCTATTCATATCCTTTGACCATTTATAATTGGGGGATTACTTGCATTCTTATAAATTTGACTCAGCTCTCTATATATTTTAGTTATTTCACCAGGTCCTCTACTAACAGTAAGGAGAGAAGACACAGTGAAAATGGCTTTGAAAAGAAAAAAAAACAAGATTTAGAGTAAATTCTGAATTGAACAAATCCTCTTCTCCTATATCCTTCCCTCATATTTCCTATTATGCCTCATCCTTCATCATCTCTTCGCTCTCCACTTCTCTCCTCTCTTCAACTCTTTTCTCCTTTCTGCTCCTCTCATCACTTCTCTTTCCCTCTCAACTCATATCCAAATCATAGTTAGCTTTGCTGCTTCTGCCTCCACAATGCCTCTCACAGCTATCACTGTAGTTAAAGCCATCATCACTTTTCTCCTGTATTATCATAATTGCCTCTTAATTAGTATCTCTGCTTCCAATTTCAATCCCTGTCTTCAACTAATCTTCCACACAGCTGCCAAAATTATCGTTTATTCCAATGCTTAGCACAGTGCTTGGCACATAGTAGACACTTAATAAATATTTATTAAATTTACTGAATTGAATAATACACAATGTTGACCATCTCACAAAAACTTTCTGTTTCACTCTGTTGACCTTCAGATAAACAGAAAGCTTCAAAGACTGGTATTTAAGGGCATTACCAACTTGGCACTACTCTTATCTTTGCATATTTATTTCCTATTGATTTCTTTCACGTACTCAGTGCTCCTGCCAAATTGGCCTATTAGCTCTCTCCTATGCTCAACATTCCATCTCGTGATTTTTTATTGGCACAATTCATCTGCCATGACACCCACCATACTCCCTCCTCATCTCTGCATCTTCCTTCAAGCCTCAGCAAAACTGTATGCCCCACCCCACACCTCTAGCTTGTGCAAATTCCTCAAATTATGAAGCAATTACAATGAATAATGTTTTATTTTTACATTAGGGAAATTTTCCTAAGAAAAATAGATATACCAAAGTGAAATATAATGTAGAAATGAGTATTGAGTTTTCCATCATTCAAGCTATAAAATTAAAGGCTTAATGATCGTCTACCTCTTGTGTTCTAGATACTATCAATTGGCCATATTTAGAGCAAGTGATCTCTAAGGTCCTTTTCTGTTTTCCAATTTTACCATTTTTTTCTAGTAAGACTGAGTGAATTTAAGATAACAAATATGAATGCTTACTAAGATAATTACCTGAATTTTTCACTCCTTTTCTCTTTTTAACCCATTCCTCCTGTTGGGAAGAGATGGTGTCCATGAAGGACATATTCCTTTGTTAAAATGAAAGCACCTCATTTTTCTTTATCACTGCAGCCACTAACACTTGGTGAGAGAGAGGGAGAACTGTCAAAAGCAATCTGTTTTGGAAGCTTAATGAGTGGAATTGAGCCCAAAGACTTCTTTAAAGAAGTATTCAAAGATTGGAATGCTTAAGTGACAGTGAAATGAGCAGCAAGATTTGCCTTAAGCATATGTTCACTGCTAAGTGCTGTTGAAGTCATCCGGAGTGATCTGTTTCTCCCTTGTCGCCATTCTACAGATGTTTTCATTAGGCGAAAATCCCAGGTTGCATATCTTCTATTAGTCATGTCCCAGGTGAGTGTGGGAATCATAAAGCAATACAACATTTGGAAGCCTTAATTAGACGTTTCTCTGTACTGACAGCATGGTTTTGATGATACAATAGAAGAGTTTAAAAAGTACACATAGCACCTACCTCCGAAGTGGAGAAATTAAGAAGTTTGCCTTTTTATCTGAATAGAAGATAAAACAAAAAAAATGTCTCCATGGTGATTTCAGAATGTTCATTGTTGCTCACAGTCAAAATTCAGAGTCTTTATTATAATAATTTTGCTTAAAATATTGAATTAAAATATTTTCCTGTATACAGTTTAATCAATTAAACACTTATGTTATAATTTAATATTTTCCATCTATTGATGTCTGTGTGTAGATATGCCTTATTTTGAAAAATAGCATTTGTTATGACCAGAGACTTATCTTGAGAAAAGTCTGTTACTCTCTGCTCTGTTTCATTTTGTACTCCAAAGCTAAACTTGCCTGTCATTCCAATTAACTTTTGATTTCCTATTTTATCACTCCAGTCCTCTATGCTGAATGTGACATTTTGTTTCTTTTTGATGTTATTTCTAAATGCTCTTGGTTTTCATAGAACTGAGCAACTCTGTCCTTTGTGTCATCAGTGACTGAGCATAAACTTGCATTACTGTGGTGTTTAATGGTTTGCATTAGATTTGAAAAGATGTCATTCTGTCATTGTTGAGATGGTATCCTAGTACCACTTTTCTCAAACAATCACCTCAATTAACTTAACCCATTCCCATCCATTTACATTCCCTAACACCCAAGATCTTAATGTTTAATCCTTCTATGTTCTGTTTGACTACATCCAGCTTACTCAGCTTCATAGATCTTATATTCCAGATCCCTAGCCAATATTGACCTTTTATAGCATCAGACTGTCCTTTTGTCCCCATACACATCCATGGCTGAACTTTCTTTTGACTTTGTCCCAGACACTTCATTCTTTCTAGAGCTACTTGTAACTTCAGTCTACTCTTCCCCAGCAAAGTGTTGGATGCCTCCTGACCTAAGGGGCTCATATTCTGGTACCATATGTGCTATCATTTTAAAATTGTTGATAAATTGGCCAACACGTGCATCCTCAGAGATCATGATAGTCCTTCAAATATATGCTCTTTAAACCTTTGATCTCTTTTCTTCCTCCCACTTTTCCCAAAAAATTCAATCCAACAAGTGTTTATTAAGGACTATGTGTATACTACAAAGTACTTTGCCATTAGGGATGGGGAGAGGAAACAACAAAAGTAGTAGTTGCTCTCAAGGAAATTGTGTTTTATTGAGATGAGGTAACATGTAAAGATATAAACACATAAGCATACATTTACACTTACATATATGCAACATGTAAATATAAATCTTTACGTGATATATGTATATATATATATATATATATATATATATATATATCTTTATACATGTGTGTATACATACCTATACACATATCTCCATCTATTTGACTATCTATCCATACCAGTAACTAGGAAAACCAAGAAAGGTTTTCCATAGAAGGTGACACCTCAGTTGGACCTTAAATGACCCTTAAATGAAGCTAGGAATTCTAAGTTGCCAAAAGAAAGAAGAAGCACGTTTTGGCACAGGCTAGTAATCAGTGCAATGGAACACAAGCAGGAAATGAAGTCTCAACTTAAGGGAACCCTAAATAAGTAGGTTCATCCAGAATTTAGAGTGTATTTAGATGAGTGATATAAATCCAATTGGAAAGATAGGTTGGTATCAGGTTGTGAAGGGGTTTCACTGTCAAGCTAAAGAGTTTATATTTTGTCCTAGAAGAAAATAGAGAACTATGAAAAGTTTTCTCCAAGCAGGGGAAGGGCATGGCCAGATTGTTGTGGAAAAAGTAATTTTGGCAGGTACACAAAGGTCAGAGTGAAAGGCAAGACTAGAAGGAAGAAGTCAATTCAGAAGCTTTTTGCAATACTATAGGTGACGGGAAATGAGGGCTTGAAAGGGTAAAGATTGCGTGTGTGGAGGAAATTATTTAGCAAAATTTCATATGTCATGTATTATTCATCCTTAGAACTATCATATCCCTCCCTTTCTCATTCTCCAGGGGAAGGAATGCTAGGGTAGTTTTCTAAGACACTATTTAAACAAGGAGGTCTTTCAAATACCTCACTGGTAAATTGTTTTCTTTTATCTTTTTTTCCCCTCACAGATGGTTTCCCATGGCCATTTTGTTATTTTTTTTGATGGTAAACTCCATATGGGCAGGGAATTTGCTGTTTTCTTAATTAGTTTTATGTAGCACCTGGAACTGTTGCATGTGAGCCCAGTTCAGTCATGAATAACATCTACTCCAACCCGCTGGGCACCGAGGGGATGCAACAAATAATGCTCATTAAACACTCATCTTTTTCTTGGCTTCATCAGCCTACTCCTCCCATGCATGGGTCAGAACTGAATTTTTTTTTTCAATTATAAGAGGGAAACACTCTGTGGGTTGCTGTGGGAAGGAGGAAATGTCCAAACACCAGCAATTAAATATGATTTATACTATGTGAGCTACAATTGCCTAATACAAAAACAGCTCCCCCAAGTGACTCCAAATTACTGAAACGAAGTCAGGAATTTCTCAGATTTCCTTTTTTCCCTTGACACTCCACTTTAAGATGGAAGAAAAAAATAGAAAGAAACTTATATCTCATTATTATTGATCATAATTACCACCATCACACACACACACACACACACAGACATGCGGAAACACACATATGCACGTGTATCTATGGGGGAGAGAGAGAGAGAGAGAGAGAGAGAGAGAGAGAGAGAGAGAGAGAGAGAGAGATGCTGATTATTCATCCTCTGCACAATTCCAGAAAATGGAACGTGAAACATTGGTTGGAAGATTTAAAAAGGCGAAGTTAGACATGAAGTAAAAGTAATGAAAAAAACATCTTAATTACAGGAGATGTTCAAAAGCTGAAAGGGCTTACAGGGAAGGTACTGGATGTTTACTCACTAGAAATCTAAAAACACAGACTGGAGAGTTGGTTTTAATGTACAGGAGATTTGTGGCTGAGTAAATCTGGGAACAGATGAACTTAGGGCCTCTCCTACAACTGAAGTTGTGCAGACTTAAATATATGAGGCAGCAGGTCCAAATTGAGAATGTGCATTTAAAATACTTGGGTGTGACTTTCACCTTAGACATCTAAACCTGTGGAATAATGAGCAAACCATTTAAATTCTCTAGGTCTTAGCTTTATCTTCTTTAAAATGGGTGCATTTATATTTATAACATCTTCATGACATTTTTAGGAGAAAAAAGAGTATACAATTCTAACCAACTTCATTAATTTATTTATTTTTAATTTTTGTCATTGATTTACACAAGATTTTGAGTTACACATTTTATCCCCATCTCTACCCTCTTCTCCACCCCAATATGGCATATATTCTGATTGCCCCTTTCCGCACTCTGTCCTCCCTTCTATCACCCCACTGCCATCTAATTCCCCCTTACTTTCTTGTATGACTTGATAGATTTCTATACCCCCTTGCCTGTATATCTTATTTCCCAGTCACATGTAAAAATGATTTTTAACATTTGCTTTTAGAACTTTGAGTTCCAAATTTTTTCCCTTCTTCCCTCTCTACCCATTCTCCTTGAGAAGGCAAGGAATTCAATATAAATTATACATATATCATTATACAAAATGCTTCCATAATATCTCCTTCATCCTTCCTTCCTGTGGGGTAAGATACCAATTGAGTGTATATGTTATTCCCTCCTCAGGTCAAATCCAATGAGAGCAAGATTCACTCATTCCCCCTCACCTTCCCCCTCTTCCCTTCCAAACAGAACTCCTTTTTCTTGCCATATTTATGCAAGATAATTTACCACATTCTATCTCTCCCTTTATCCTTCTGTCAATATATTCTTCTCTCATCCCTTAATTTTATACACACCATCTTTCCATGTAGAAATCTAAAAAAAACCGTTCAACTTTAGTAAGTTCCTTGTAATTTCTCTTTCTTGTTTACCTTTTCATGCTTCTCTTGATTCTTGTGTTTGAAAGTCAAATTTTCTATTCAGCTCTGGTCTTTTCACTGACAAAGCTTGAAAGTCCTCTATTTTATCAAAAATCCATATTTTGCCTTGGAGCATTATACTCAGTTTTGCTAGGTAGGTGATTCTTGGTTTTAATCCTAGCTCCATTGACCTCCAGAATATCATATTCCAAGCCCTTTGATCCCATAATGTAGAAGCTGCTAGATCTTGTGTTATGCTGATCATTTTCCACAATACTCAAATTGTTTCTTTATGTCTCCTTGCAGTATTTTCTCCTTGATCTTGGAGCTCTGGAATTTGGTGACAATATTCCTAGGAGTTTTCTTTTTGGGATCTTTTTCAGGAGGTGATCAGTGGATTCTTTCAATTTCTATTTTACTCTCTGGCTGTAGAATATCAGGGCAGTTCTCCCTGATAATATCTTGAAAGATGATATCTAGGCTCTTTTTTTGAACATGGCTTTAAGGTAGTCAAATGCTTTTTTAAATTATCTCTCCTGGATCTATTTTCCAGGCCAGTGGTTTTTCAAATGAGATATTTCACATTGTCTTCCATTTTTTCATTCCTTTGGTTCTGTTTTATAATATCTTGATTTCTCATCAAGTCACTAGCTTCCACTTGCTCAAATCTAATTTTTAAGGTAGCATTTTCTTCAGTGGGCTTTTGGACTTTCTTTTCCATTTGACTAATCCTGCCTTTCAAGGCATTCTTCTCCTCATTGGCTTTTTGGAGCTTTTTTGCCATTTGAGTTAGTCTAGTTTTAAAGGTGTTGTTTTCTTCAGTATTTTTTACATCTCCTTTAGCAAGTCATTGACTTGTTTTTCATGATTTTCTTGCAGCACTCTCATTTCTCTTCCCAATTTTTCCTCATTGTCTCTTCCTTGATTTTCCAAATTCCTTTGGAGCTCTTCCATGGCCTGAGATCAGTTCATATTTGTCTTGGAGTCTTTTGATATAGGCTCTTTGACTTTGTTGACTTCTTCTGGCTGTATGTTTTGGTCTTCTTTGTCACCAAAGAAAGATTCCAATGTCTGAGTCTGAATCTGAGTCCATTTTCACTGCCTGGCCATGTTCCCAGCCAAATACATGACCCTTGAGTTTTTTGTCGGAGGTGTAACTGCTTGTAGAGTAGAGAGTACTTTGTTCCAAGCTTGAGGGGCTGTGCCGTTGTTTTCAGAGATATTTCGACACAGCAAGTTCTGCCACACTAGCACTACTCCTACCCCCAAAACTGCCAATCCAGGCCAGAGTCAGATATTAAGACTCAGATATTCACTCCTGCTCTGATCTGCCACTTAATTCCTCCCACCAGGTGGGCCTGGGGCCGGAAACAACTGCAGCTGTTGTTTGGTACCTGTAGTACCTCAACTGCCCCCGGGGTCATGGCTGACCTTTGAACTCCTTTTGCTCTGTCCCACCAGCTTTTCCCACTATCTTTTTTTGTTGTCTTTGGTGTTTGTGAGTTGAGAAGTCTTGTAACTGCCACAACCTACTGATTCAGGGCACTAGGGCCTGTTCCACTCAGCTCCCGATCTGATTCATCTGGGCCCAGCCCATGCTCCACTCATCTCCCATCTCTTTGCATGATAGACTTTACACAGTGACTGTCCATGCTGTCCTGGGCTGTAGCTCTGCTTCCCTCTGCTATTTCATGGGTTCTGCAGTTCTAGAATTTATTCAGAACCATTTTTTATCAGTGTTTGGAGGGTCCTGGGGGAGAGCCCTAGGCAAGTCCCTGCTTTCCAGCCACCATCTTGGCTCCACCCCCCCCTTCAGTATTTTTTTTACATCTCTTTTAGCAAGCTGTTGACTTGTTTTTCATGATTTTCTTGCAGCACTCTCATTTCTCTTCCCAATTTTTCCTCATTGTCTCTTCCTTGATTTTCCAAATTCCTTTGGAGCTCTTCCATGACCTGTGACCAATTCATATTTTCCTTGGAGTTTTTTGATGTGGGATATTTGACTTTGTTATCTTATTCTTGTTTTATATTTTGATTTTCTTTGTCACCAAAGTAAGATTCCATAATCTGAAGTTTTTAAACTGCCTGCTCATTTTCCCAGCCAATTACTTGACTTTTCAGCTCTTTGCCAAAGTAGAACTCTGCTTCCAGAGGGGAGAGTGCTCTGTCCCTAGCCTCAGGGGTTTTGCACTGTTGTTTTCAGAGCTACTTCTAGGCACCTGTAAATTTTCAATTATTCTGAGGTGGTAGGATCCACTAAGAGGTGTTTATACATCTCCTGGCCCTTGCTCTGGACTATGAGTGATTTCAAGCACTCTTCTCTGCTGTATAACTATTAGGAGGACTCCCTCTCCATAGCCACCACAAGCTTTGCCACACCAGCCCTCGTTCCCCCCCAAGGACTGCCAACCAGGTCTGTGACACAGATCCAAGCAGGGCAAATCAAGATAAATCTGCCTCAGTGCCAGCAAAGAGATCCCTGCATTCTTGATCTAATCAGGTACTTGATTCCCCCACTGTCTGTGGGCCTGGAGTTCTGGAAGCAGCTGCTGTTTTTGCTGCTGCTGTTTCTGCCACCCACAGCCACCTCCACCACCCCTGGGGCAGGAGTGGGACAGAGTCCTTCTCTCACTCAGTTCCAACAGAGTTTTCCCACTTCTCTGTTAAGTTGTCTTAGGTGTTTGTGGCTTAAGGAGTGTGGAAACCCACCAAAGCTCAGTGATTCAGGTCCCTGAGGTCTGCTACACCTGGACTGTTCTTCTCTGGTCTGTCCTGGGGAAGCCCATGCTTGGATGTGCTCTGCTCCCAGCTTGGTGTGATAGATGTTTCAAAGCAACCATCCAGGCTGTCTTGGGCTGGAGACTTGTTTTACTCTGTCATTCCATGGGTTTTGTAGCTCTAAAACTTTCTAAGAGTCATTTTTAGAGGTGTTTGGAGGGATTTTGGGGAGAATCCCAGGAAGTCTCTGTTTTCAGTCTATCATCTTCATTCTGCCCTTCCCACCAACTTGAAATGTAAAACTATAGGAACGTGAAATTCATATGTAAAGCCTATATGTTCTAAGAAAACTTTCTAATTTAATCTAACTATAAACTAATTCTAGTCTGCACATGATGCGATAAAAAGAGAATGGAATTTGGTGTTAGAGGGCAAAGGTCCAATTTTTTTTAAATTAAAGTTTTCAAGAAATCTTTCTTTTTCTCTTTGTGACCCATAAACATGTAAAAAGAAAAAAAATTAGAAAAAATCTTTACAACACATATGTATGTATATGTACATGTGTGTGAGCATATGTATCTGTATATTTATATAATCAAGCAAAACATGATCTATTTGGACCTTGGCAATTAAAATAAAATATTTCTTTCTATACCATGAATCCATAACAGGTCATTAATTTGTTTCATTATTAGTTCTCTAGAATCAGATGATTTTCATGTTGATCACATAGAGATCACAATCTTCAGTTGTCTTTAAATATTTTATTATTGTATGAACAATTGCATGAATTATGATATAGATCATCACTTTTCTGTTCACTCCATTTTATTCAGTTCATAAAATACATTTTTCACTTTTACATAATAATCATGTTGTAGCATAAATCATTCTGATTCTGCTTACCTTACATGACACCAGTTCATGCAAATCATTCCCAGGCTCTTTGAAATCATCTATTTCCTCCTATCTTACATCAAAGTCATATTCCATCACATTCACATACACTCCAGTTCATGTTCACATACCACAATTTAGTCACCTTTTGCAACTGATGGACATCTTCATTGTTTCCATTTTCTGCTGCTAGAGAAAGAGTTACTTAAATGTATTTGCATGTAAAAGACTTTTCTCTCTTTGATCTCTTTTGAGTATAGGGCTAGTAATGCTATAACTTGGTCAAAGAACATGCATTGTTCAGCATTTTTTTTCTACATTTCCATATTCCTTTCCAGAATGGTTGTAATGCTATAGCTTGGTCAAAGAACATGCAGTGTTTAGAAATTTTTTTCCTATATTTCCACATTGCTTTCCAGAATTATTGTACTAATTCACAGGTCTGCCAACAGTGTGTCAATATGCCTATTTTCCCAAAGCCCTTGTGATTTTCCTTTTTTAAAAATCATTTACCATGATGATGGGAGTGCAGTAGAAATTAATTTCTTAACCTGTAAAATTAAGGGGCAAAGCCCTATAGTCCCTTCTAGCCCCCAAATTACTACCAGATCATCCTAAGAAATACTTCCCTTCAGCACCAAACAAAAATCCAGACTATATTCTGATTCAATGTCCAAAGTTAGGCAATGGTAGGTATTCAGGACACAATTAGAAAATATGCCACAGAACAGAGGAAAAAAATGCTAGCAAATATATTCTTCTGCTGAAGCCAAGTGTCACATGATCATACTGGCTTGGGCCCCAGATAAATTTAAGCCTTGTGAAATGTCACTTTTGTCTATTTATTATGATATTAGAATGTGCAGATTGATTGTCGCTGTAAGCAGCAGTCCTTAAACAATTCTGGGGCTTGGCCTGAGGGAAGTGAAGGGAAACTACATGACATAGTCCAAGGCTCAGCATTAACATTCATCTGATGCTTGAATGTTTCTTTTGTGGCTTGAAAATATGCTGCTCTGAACATCTTTTCTCTGTTTGGAGAGACAGATATGAGCCACTCTTCAGATAATCAGTTTTGAAATAAATTTCTAATAAAAACAAATTCAAATGAACATAATTTCTGTACAATACGTGATAAAAAATATATTTTTCTGGACCTGGGAAAATACTCACTCAATTAGTATATTCCCAGAAAGGATGAACCCTCTTGTTCTAACAATTCCACTAATGAGTGTCTAATGGCAACTGTGCTTGGGCAGGGTCAATTTACCCAGGAAATTTGTGGTTCCTTTATTAATTTTTGGTGCCATCATCTGCATATATCTTTGCATTCTGGGAAATAACACCCTATTGGACCAATTCAGACTCTATGTTTTGCTTTATTGGATTGAAATATTTACCATTTGGACACAACATAGTGAGGGGAAATCAGAAAAAAATGAATAGGCCATTGAGTAATATTGCAGGAGGAAAAGGCAGAAATGAAGTTTATATATGGGTTTAATTGAATGAGAGTACTGTATTCTTCTCCCACATAACAATAGACTCCCACACTGCTAATCAGAGTAGCATAGAATTCCTCAGAATGGGAATGATGAATAAGTATTTTATAAGCACCTGTTATTTTCCAGGAGTTGTGCTAAGAAAATGAAAGAAAATTTGCCCTCTAGATGCTTGCTGGGGAAACATTAGATACATACATAATAAACATTATCTATCTATACACAAAGTAATATGTTTGTATATCCATACCTACTTACCTAATACCTACCTACCTACATACATACACACAACACCCTTACCAAAAGCTTGTAAAAGAAGGCAAACAGAACTATCAGTCACTGTTATTCCCCCCTCCCATTTCTGTGGGTTGGGCTATGCTAGGATTCATTTATCCTTTGAAGTACAACATTCTTTTTAGACACTGGAGAAATTTGCTGGAGATATTGGCATATGTGCATGTGCACAAGCACAAGAACACACACACACACACACACACACACACACACACACACACACACACTGGATTGAGTGCCAGACATGGAGTTATGAAGACTCAGCTTTGTGAGTTCAACTCCAGCTGCAGACACTTACTAGCTATGTGACCCTAGGCAAGTCACTTAACTCTGTTTGCCTGAGTTTACTCATTTGGAAAATAACCCGAAGAAGGAAAGGACAAATGCTTCCAGTACATTTGCTAAGAAAATGCCAAATGGGGTCATTGAGAGTCAGACAAAACTGATAAATGACTTAACAACAAAAAGATAGATATATAGACACAAACACATTTATTTTATTTTATTTCTTTCCCTTACCTCCCATCTATTTATGTCATTTTCCAAATCATTATTTCTATGTTGTCTCATTTCAATCTCACAACAATCCTGTGTGCTAGGTGCTATGGTTATCCTCATTTCACGGATGAGGAAACTGAGGTCAAGAGAGGTTAAGTGATTTATCCAGGGCCACACAACTAGTATGCATCAGATTCAGGATTTATATTTCAGTTGTATTGACTCCAGATCCAGCACCTTATCCCTGGAACCACCTAGCTCTTAGGATAGACCATAGTGACCATCTTGTTCAACCTATGCCAGAGCAGGAAAAAGTATTCCATGTTGATACAATTCAAACATAGTCATTGGGCCTCTGCTTCAAAATCTTCAGGGAGGAAGACCTCCCAAGGTAACCCACTTTACTTTTGGACAACACTAACAGTTAGGAAGATTTTACTTATCTTAAGTCTAAATTTTCTCCTTTCAATGTCCCCCTCTTCCTCCTAGTTCTATTCTGTGGAGTCAAGGAAAACAAGTGGAATGCTTCTTCCTTATAGTGATTTTCAAATGCTTGCAAATTACCATCTCATTTCAACAAACCTTCTTTTCTCCAGGCTTAGGGGATCTTATAGCACTTGATCCTCCTATGATATGGACTCAGTTTCAAATATCCATTTCTAGACATTCTTCAGCTTAACAAAGTCATTCCATTAGTAACCATTAAGCCAGAACAATGTAAGATTTCACTGTTAAAATGCTAGTCAGTCTATGATTAAGTTATTTGAAGTAAAATAAAATGCAAACTTTTTTTTAAAATCTGTGGACTCTCAAAAGAGAGTAGTCTAGACAGCCTCCTAGGAAACTAAAGTGAATTAAGAATGAGTATTGCCCAGATCATAACGGTCAGCATACTGATGTAAGGACTGAAAGTGATTTCAGTAAAAAATAAAAGTGGGCATGGCAAAGGAGATTTCCTTGAAGTAGAACTACTTCATTTCTTTGTTTTTATCTTTCTATCTAGGGGTCTTAGTTAACTGTTTTGCATCTCTTAGATACTTAATAAATGCTTGGTGTGAAGTATTGGATTAGAAGCTGAGGATGAATAAAAACAGATGAGGCACATTCCCATAGAAAGACAACTTTAATAATGACGTCAGATGAACAGACGTGGGTGGCTAAGGATCCACATCATAGACAATATGCATTGATAACTGAGTAATTTGATAATACCATAAATCTTTGTTTCATCAGTATTCCCTCCAGTACTGACTGAAACCCACCAATGACTGTCCATCCCATTTAACTCTTGTAATCATCATACTGAAGACTTTCTGGTAGATATGGGACATTTAATATGCTGGAGATAAGGTGGGTGGTATTCCTCTAGTTAGCTCAAAATTGTATGGATACTCTTGGTGTGGTGAGCCTATCTAGTAGTTATTCTTCAAATAATCAGCCCCTCTTTTTTTTAATTTTCCAAAAAAAATTTATCCAAAGATAAACTTTGCAACTATTTTCCCATGTAGCTCTTTAGTGATAATTGGTTATAGCCAAATCATGCTTAATTTTCATCTATTCATGACCTTTTTACAGAATACTTTCCTTACAAGATCTCTGTAATTTCTATCTTTTGTATAAGAACACTGAAGTCAATAAACTTTGAGCCATGTCTCCCATGATAATCTAGTGGATGAGTATGGGGATAGATTTAAAGCCAGGTGCATCAATACCAAATCTATTACCTCCCCCCACTATGTCATGCTGCCTTAAAACCAAGAAAAAATAATCCCATCTGAGGAAATCTGTCTATTTTCATCATTACCAGTATCATATGAATACATCAATTCAGGAAAACCATAAGGTAAACCACAGATATGATCATATCCCTGAAATGTCATATTTCTATGATCAGGATATCCTATATTTCTTTATTGGAATACAATTTTCTTTCACTACATTTATCTCTCCATTTGGTTTCAGAAGTGGAAATTGTCTTCCTAGCTTTGACCCTCCTTCTGTAAATGGACTTAGCCAGATTTCCCCAGTTAGAGAAAAATGGGGGGATAAGGCTCAGTATCTCCTAACAAATGTCCTATCCAGATCTAAATTGCTTGAGAAACAGTATAGTGTCAGTTTATTCAGAAGAGAATGTGATACACACATATGTATATATGTATGTATACATACATACATGTACAAATACATACACAGATAAAGAGCATGTGATTCAAAACAAGGATAAACATTGAAATGCCACATCATCTATTTTAAAAGGGTATTTGCAAATTTTCTATAATAATAGCCTTTGTTCAAACCAAAACACGACAGACTATTCCCCATTTTAAATAAGACTCTGGCCTGACAAATGCCAGGAAGACTCCACTGTTTAAACAGTGTAATTCATGTGACAAGCTCTTAGTCTATAATAGGGGATAATGGATTTGGGTGTTTTGGAAAAGAAAACGGCTGGGGCTTTGTAAATTGGATAATAGTCACCCAGGGAGTATTTAGGGAATTTTTTCACTTTATATGTATATGTTCTAAATATATCATCACAGGAATCTGAGTCATTAGGATACGGAGTTAACATTATGTATAAATTGATCAACTACTCAGTTATTTCTTTCACAATTATTAGGCAGCACAGGTACACATTCAAGCTCCTAGGATGTGAAGCACAAAGTAACAGAAACACAATTACATTCAAGCTATGATGACATCAAGGCTGAGTTCTAGTGACTCCTACCATTGCTCCATATCTAAACTTAGTCACTTTTGTTGGGAAATTGTGTGTCAAAATTTGGAGTGTGCATGCTAGGGCTGACTCAGAACTAGGGATATACTCAATAATTATTCCTAAATACAATCTCTCTTCCCTATGTGGGCCTGATAGTGGGATTAGGTGAGCCAAAGGAGTCAGCCAAAGCAAAGAATTACAATCAATAGGTTTTAATTTCCCTTGAGTCAGTAAATCAGGGATGTGGAAAAGAGCTGCCTTTCACTTTACAATCTGATATAAATACTGAAGGTTATTTAGAGATGACCTCTATAGTTTTTATTGTTCTTGTGAATGAATTTTGGCTCAAGGGGCCAAATACCTGGTTTTCTTGGTTGAACATAGACCACATTTATAAGAGTGGCAATTTGAACTCAGGTCTTCTGATTCCAAAGCTGGAACTAGGAGGTTTTGCACATAAGAGAGTAGCACATACCATTTTTCATACAATCATGAAGAAGTTAGTCCTAATTTTGTTTGGAGAAAAGCAGGGGCATGAGATGGTAGAACAGGCTTTCCTCCTACCCATCTGGTGCTTTCAACAACAACAGTAACAGCACCACTAATAATAAAATGATGATGATGACGACAACGATGATGATGATGATGATGATGACAGGTAGTCAGCATTTGTATAGTACTTTAAAAATTGTAAAATTTATATTTAAATTTTATCCTGAAATATCCATGTGAGGTAGGTGGTACTAATATCCTCATTTTTAAAGGTGAGAAAACTTAGCCTGGGTGGTTGTGTTTTTCCAAGGTTCATGAAGTTAATATCAGATACAAGATTTAAATTTAAGTTTTCTTCACCCCAAGTTCATTATTTTATCCAATACTTGTCTGCCTTTTAACAAATTATTCTTGCTCCCTAGGTTCTAAGGTCTGTGTTTTTTTTTTTTCTATCTTGCTGAAGTAATGTGGCCAATTAGCACAATTTGATTTTGGCACTCTGGGGCAGAGCTCTGATGTCTCAATCCTAGCTGAGATGCTTGATTTATGCTATGGGATTATTAAATATGAAGTGAGGTTCGTATTCAATGTATTATTCCATGTTATGATTTCTGAAGGGCAGAAACTACAGACAATATATTATTTCCACTGCTTTACAATATGTAAATATTTTCAAATGTTTACAATAATATGTAGCTTCTATTGTGCTAAATACAAAATTATACTAACAAAATTGATGATAAATACAGAAAATACGTACTAGGGGAGATCAGAGAAAGGAAAAGGAACTCTAGCTAGGGATCACAGGAGGTTTCATGGAGTACCTATGCCGTGAGTGAAATGGAGGATTTTATTGGTGGAGATATGAATCAATACTTATCCAATAAACAACTTCTATGCTGCATTGGCATCTGTTATGTCAAGAGATAGTGAGAAAAACCCCTGGAAAATGGGTTGACTTCCGGTGGAATATTTACCTTACGGTATAGGCAGAAGTCATATAGTCTGTGCAGAGCTGCATTATTTTAGATATGGGTCATTAGAGTGTGCCAGGTGGTTGAGATTAGAGATACATTAGAAGGAGGAAGCCAGAGAGTTTTGCAAATCTTGCATTGTTACAGGTGTTGTGCAGGTGGGAAGGCGGAGTTGATGTACCTACAGTAACTCAGATCACAAAAGGAGTCCTTACTTATACCAACCAGTCATCTCAGCAATTAGTGGTCTGATAACTTACAATTGGTAAATGTTATTTCTGATTTTCTCTCATGGAAAGTCTTAGAGTTTGAACTCTATTTTCACAATTTTTTACAAGTTTTGTCAATATCTAAGCACTTATAGACAGTTTCAAAAGATGATTTCAGTGAAATGTTATCTCCTAATTATGTGAAAATTCCAACTAATAACTTCATTTATTTATCTATCCAGTCATTCAGCAAGTATTTACCAAAAACTAAATACCTTAAGGATTTGTTCCTATCAAGTAATGGGAGATCTTGTCTCTTTTAGGCAAAGGCCTTTTCAGGTTTTCACTTTGAGTGAGGTAACACCCATTGAGTGAATCAGCCTCTTGGAGGAGAAACTAAGGCTGGTGACTTTGCATAGCCCTCCCTCACTCAAATCAAAGTCAACTGGAAGTCATATCACCATTTCCCTGATGTCATGGTCCTCTTTCAAAACAAAAGACAAACTCAACCCGTGATTAGTCCAAGCTGCCTGAATAGGGACCCAGCCAGTTGAGTAGCTCAGCTCACCCTCCTCCTCTTTCCCTCTCTCTCTCCTTCTCTCCAAAGGAAGGTAAATTATGATGGCTGGCAGCTGCCCACATAACTTGAGGTTTACTGGTTAAATTCCTTCCTTCCTTTCTTCCTTCCTTCCTTCCTTCCTTCCTTCCTTCCTTCCTTCCTTCCTTCCTTTCTTTCTTTCTTTCTCTCTTTCTTTCTCTCTTTCTCTTTCTTTCTTTCTTCCTTCCTTCTTTCTTTCTTCTCTCTTTCTCTCTTTCTCTTTCTTCCTTCCTTCCTTCCTTCTTCTCTTTTCTTTCTCTTCCTTTCCTTCTTCCTTCCTTCCTTCCTTCCTTCCTTCCTTCCTTCCTTCCTTCCTTCCTTCCTTCCTTCCTTCCTTCCTTTCTTTCTTTCTTCCTTCCTTTCTTTCTTTCTTTCTTTCTTTCTTTCTTTCTTCTTTCTTTCTTTCTTTCTCTCTTTCTCTTTCTTTCTTTCTTCCTTCCTTCCTTCCTTCTTCTCTTTTTCTTTCTTTCTCTTCCTTCCTTCCTTCCTTCCTTCCTTCCTTCCTTCCTTCCTTCCTTCCTTTCTTTCTTTCTTTCTTTCTTTCTTTCTTTCTTTCTTTCTTCCTTCCTTCCTTCCTTCCTTTCTCTCTCTCTCTCTCTCCCTTCCTTCCTTCCTTCCTTCCTTCCTTCCTTCCTTCCTTCCTTCCTTTCTTTCTTTCTTTCTTTCTTTCTTTCTTTCTTTCTTTCTTCCTTTCTTTCTCAAAGAACACACCTTAAGCCATCTCACTCTGGAGCTCAGAGATTGGACAGTAATAAGTCCCTGCCCAAGCTCCACTTAATGGCTATGTTTTGGGACCTCCTGTCTCAGAGTGAATGTCAGAGTAACAGAATAAGTATTTCTTTTTTGACCAGCACCCCAGAGGGTCTTCTCTTCCCAGTGTGATTTTTTTTTAATTAAAGGAGTCATTCCTTGACTCACTTCTTAAAGAGGCCTGTTCAGTGAATGGACATTACCTCACTCAAAGAAAGAACCTGAAAAGGCCTTAGCCTTAAAGGGCCAAGGTCTCCCATTGCATCCTGGGCCACCTCCGGTCATCCTGATGAATATCTGGCCTCTGGACCCAGATGTCGGTGGATGAGAAAGTGCGGCTGGTGATCTTCCAAAGCCCTGTTTCACTGAAATTAAAATCAACTGCAAGTCACATCACCATTTCCCTGTATCATGATCCTCTTCAAAAACAAAGGACAAACACAGCAAAACAGCGACAATAGGTTATCAAGTAAAACAGTTAACAAACTTGTAATAAACACAACAACAAAACAAAATGAGACCTGTTGTATGTCCATGAGGAAGATTATCAATGCTGGAAATAGGAAAGTTTCTTACATTAGAAAACTTATAAAATTAGTGGATAGATAGATAGGTAGGTGGGTAGGTAGATACCTCTACTTGGGCCATCCAACTGATCCCTCAACCATTACTTGAATCACGCAAGGAACACTTAACTTTGGATCATAGGAGCTAAGTTCTAATTTATGCTTTTCAAATATTTAATATCTAACCTTCCTGGAAACACTTTACTTCTCTGGGCCTCAGTTTCCTCAATTGTAAAATGAGGTGGTTGGACTTAATTTCTCTTCTCACTGTAAATATATGCTTCTCTGTGCCTCTAGTTATAAGCTCAATCAAAGAATATTTTTAATTGATGAGTTTCTTGAGATGATTGAGTTAAAAGCAATAATTTAAAGTATCTCTACATGCAAAGCACTGTTCCAGGAGCATAGGTGGTACATATAGAAGAGTAAGACAGTCTCTATTCTTAATGAACTTGCATTCTAATAGAGGAGACAGCATATATATGAGTTTTCAAAAAATGACAAGGCTTCTTCTTTAATATAATTTGTACTCATGTCATATGTGTTTCTGACCTTTATCTGTTTTATAATAATGAGAATTTTGATTTCAGTGATTTTCTTTCCCGGTTCTATAATAGCCACAGTTTCTTAGAAGCCAAGGCATACATCAAAGGCAGGGGAAATTGCCAGGTCATATCTTCATAGTGTTTGTTTCCTGTTTGCAATGGAAGAGCTGGAAGTAGGATTGTTGGATTTTTTGGGAGGAGGGTGAGACTCCCATTCCTCATGGTTCTTTTGCCTATCTCACTATTGGTGGTAATTGGTCATTGGTTAGTATTTGTGGTAGCAGGAAGCCAGGCCTCTTCTCTGAAGGGATTGATCCTCCCAATGATCACTATGGGAGCCAGGTTTGAAGAAGGACTATTGGTCTAGAGGACACTGTTATTGTTGGGGGCAGGGTCCTGGACTGTGTCCATTTTTTACTTGATATGAATAATTACTTGAATGTAGTTGGCACGCAGATAGAGTGTTGTGACTGAAATCAGGAAGATTCATCATTTTTAATTCAAATCTAACCTCAGACACCTACTGACTAGCTGTGTGACCCTGGGCAAGTCACTGAAGCCTGTTTGCCTCAATTACTTATCTATAAAATGAGCTAGAGAAGGAAATGGTAAACCATTCCAGGATCTTTGCCAACAAAACCTTAATTGAAGTTATGAAGAATTGGATGTGATTGAAATGATTTAATGACAACAAAGTTGATCTTCAATAAATTCTTCATGAATTAATGAATCAATAAATATATAAACTTACGGGTTGTGATATTCACATAATTGAGTTAACAGCAACTTCCATTTCACTGAAATCCTCCCATGAAAGTATCTTTAATATTCAGATATTGACAGTCATTTGACTCATTTGTCACATGCTGCTTCCTGTCTTTCAGGATGCTTTGCTACTTCAGATAGTTGGCTTTGCTAAGTCCTAGCTATTGCCTGCTTTGTGTTGGCGATTTGTCAACAGTTGGCAGGAATAACCATTCCTTTTTCCCTAGTAAATGCTTCCTGAAATGAAAAAAAAAGTATGTCTAAATTTTCCTTAAATTTTCCTGCTACCAGTTTTTGTCCTTCCTGAACCATTCGCTATGCCTGCCAAAACCATCTTCCTTAGACACAGTCTTGATGTTGTCACTCACCAGACCAAAAACTGTCCGTTGCTTTCCATTCTCCTGGGGATAAAATGCCAGCTTTTCAGCCTAGAATTGGAATTCCTCTACAATTTGATTTGAACCTGCCTTTTGAGTATTCTTTCATATTTTTGTTCTTGACATTGTTTTACTCCTTCTATATAGAACTAATATCCATTCCCTGGATTCAACGTACTATCTCCCGTCTCCGCTCATCCACATTCCTCATTACATTGACCGCTTTGCTTCACTACTTTTGTTTTAGACTAAAGCCTCCCCAGATCACCTTGGGAGATCATCATTGAATACATGAAGACATAATGTATCTTCCAATAATATGGAAGCTCCCTGAAGGTGGTGAGATAGGTGTGTATTTGTATATACCTGTATATGCACACACATACAATACATATATGTATACATGTATCTGTATGTATATATGTGTATATATATATATATAGATACACATACACACACACATATATACCCACATAATTTCTGTGTCACCAATGCCGTCTCGTGAATATATTATGAATGTCCCCAATAGCAAGTTTCATGAATATATCAAGTTTCATATATAATATGTATACATTTTTCCACTTGTTATTCATATTACTTTTTCTAGTTCCTAGTGATATGTTCATTGAGTTAAGCTGAAAGGAGCTTTGGAGTCCTCTTCAGCCTCATGATGGCATGATTTGTCCAGGTACCTTCATTTCATGAATTAGTGCTAGCCTCTTCTATAAATAAAACGTGCATCTCTAGGGAGGATCACCAAGGAAGACTGAGAGCAAACTCAGCTGAATCACTTAGGAATCAATTAGACTAAGTGCACCTTGGAGATAATTATGGCCTAAAAGGGACTGGAGATGGCTAGATTTGCTTCTTAACTTCTATAATTTAAAATGTGTTTTACATCTAATCATTAGAATGCTTTTGAGGGATTACCATTAATTTTACTTTAGATAAAGAAGAAATACAGTCTCAGAGGTGGTAGTACCTGTGTATCTCACTGTTTTCTGGAAAGCCTTGTGAAGGCTGCAGTGATCTCCTGGTGTAGATTTGGAAAGATGCTCAAGGAAGTTCTTTTTTTTTTTTACTTTTTCATCACAAAACATGAACATGTATGTCTGAAATTGGAATTCTCCGGATAATTAAAGGAACATTTGGCCTTGATCGAGTCACTAAATTTCTTTGTGCCTGTTTCCTCATTTGTAAAATGGGGTTATTTGAGGTCATTTCTGGCTACAATTCTATGGCCTTATGATATGTGATCTATGTCAAGGGGGGGAAATTTGTTGTGTTGAAGGTTTTTGAAGGGTCCTCATGTGGATATGTTATTAGGTCTTTTCCCCTTAGCCACAAAAGGCAGAACACAAGTGTTGTTTGGATACTTAGAGACCTGGGTTTAGGCTTGATTGAAGGCAAATTTTCCTATCCTTTAACCTCAAGAGGAATGAGTTACCTTGGGAAGCAGTATCTTCTACTTCACAGATGATCTTCTCAGGATAAGAAGATTTCAGAGTTGGAAGGGACCTCAGTGGTCTTAGTCCTACCCCCCAAGTATAACACACCCAATAAGTGTTCATGCGCCATCTGCCTATCAAACTGCAAAAGCAGGATGTTGACTTGTTAGGGATGGCATTCAGTGGGGAAGAGTTTTTGTTAATTTTGAATTTCATAATTTCTAGAGCCCCAAGTGTGATATTCTAGAATCTTGTGATCCTTTTTGTCCCCAGAGTTATCAGGACCCTTTGAGTCACTTGACCGAAAGTTAATGGACATGAATTCTAGTTTCCATGCTCCTAGCAGCTGTTATTGTTTATGAGAAACACTTGTTTAGTCATTGAGGCCTCGGTTTATGCTATAAAATAAAGAGCTTGAAGGAGATGAACCATAAATCTAGAAGGCATCTTAGAGTTGATCTAGGATGATCCCTTTCTTTTACTGATGAGAATACTGAAAACATGCAGATGAAGTGATTAGCCTATATTATATGTGTCAGAGGATTTGAACTGAGTCCTCTGGTTTCCAGAGCTAGTCTTCTTTTACTTCATCCCACTGTTCCCTTAAGATTTCATGATATTGTGATTTGTGTCCCTTTCATCCATATATGTTTTAAATCAAGGAAGAATGTTAGCAATTACTCAGTTAATTCATTTACTTTCATATGATTGTTGTCACTAAAATAAGTAGAGTCATAACTAGCAATGATGCCACACATGGGAAGTCCCGTAGAATTTCTCCTTTTAAAAATGTAAATAGTGTTATGTTTTTTTCCCAATGACACATTAAGAAAATCTTTTAGCACTCATTTTACAATACTTGGAGTTCTTCATTTTTCTTCCTTGTTCCTCTCTTCTGAAAATGGTAGGCAGTTTGATATAATTTATACATGTGCTATCATGTGAAACATATTTCCTTATTTGTCACAGTGGTGGAAGAAGGAACAGATCAAAAGGAAATAAAATCATGAGAAAGAATAAAGTAATTGAAAATAATATGTTTTGATCTGCATTCAGAGACCATCAGTCCTTTAGTTGGATATGGATAGCATTTTCCTTTGTGAGTGCTTTGTACTTGTCTTGGATCTTTGTGTTGCTCAGAAGAGCTAAGTCCTTAATAGTGGATCTTTACACAATGCTGCTGATACTATATACAATTTTTTCCTTTGCCTTTTGTAAGGGCAAGCAGGGTGTGCTTTTTGCTGTTTTTTGTTTGTTTTAGAGTGCTTCACAGCATGAAGGCAATTAAGTGACTTTGAGTGTTGCCTTTGTTTCAATCAAGAGTCTTTGATAGAATCAGGTCTCTAATGACTTGCTTAAGTCATAGGAAAGCCTAGATCACATGGGTTGGAGTCACATGGTTGTGATGCCCTCTGACCCTGAAGAAGTGTATATGAATTCTGAGGTTAGCATTTTTCTTGAGGCTCACTCACTGGACATGACAAATCTTTGCCTCCTTGACTTAAAGAATGCTTGCATCTGCGAATTCATTCCAGGTGGCCTCTCCCTTGGAACTTTGGTTTGGGATCCCTGCATCCCTGGCTTTCTCTCCCCACCCCACCACCCCCACCCCCTATAAGAGGATGGATTGGCTCTTTGATGTGGTATTGTTTTTTAATCTCCTTGCTGTTACATTGAGGTGGACTGACTGGTTTTGGAATACAATTACTGCTATGTCAAATTGGGGTTATTGGTTCTGGGATGTGATCCTCTGGTGTCTGAGGAAATGTTTTACTTCTTCAGCCTACTATACAGAAAGCCTCTTATATTTTGTGATTCTGAACTATATAGGCGTATTCATGGTCACCACTGATATCATGAATCTTGCCTTACTACTACATAAGCTACCTGATGGCATGTTTTTTACGCTTTTTCAGCGGGTAAGAGTTCTTAGGGAACCTGCAACCATACAGAGGTGCAGGGGGAATCTTTATAGAAACTAATAGGGGATTAAGGGGGGCAGACATGTCTGTTAGGTGTTTGGGGATGGGATTAGGGAGTGTTTTAAGTCATATTCAAGGAGTGGTTAGTTCTTAAAGGAACAGGCACCCAAGCAAAGGCTGTTAGAATTTAAGGTCCAAGCATCAGCACCTCATCACTGTAACCTTCCCTTCTGCGAGGGCCTTCCCATAAACACTCACTCATGAATCCTAACTGTCTGCTTGCCTGTGTCCCCTCACAGTTCTGAAAGCCCTTCCAGTTCTTTCTCTGTTTCTGTTTCTCTTCCAGTTCTCCGTCTATCTGGCGATTCTCTCTTCAGATATATGTGTGTGTGTGTATGTATATATATATATATGTGTATATATATATATATATATATATATATATACACACACACATACACACACATATATCTATATACATATATATATATAATATATGTATATATGTGTCTATCAGAATTCTTTGTAATCAGTATTTCTTATGTGAGAACAATATTTCTTTGCATATGTCACAATTTGTTCATCCATTCCCCTTGTTTTGGGTTATATATTTGTTTAAAGATTTTTTTCTTTATTACAGAGAATGTTTCCATTAAAATTTCATATATAAAAAGGGTTCTTTTCTCCATTGACTTCCTTATAATATAAGTTTAGGAATGTGATAAATGGTCCACAGTATATGAATAATTTCATATCTTTTTTTGCGCAATTTAAAATTGTTTTCCAGTAGAAATAAGAATATTCACATTGCCACCACCAATGAATTAGTATATGTCTTTACATAATCCCTCCAATATTGACTTGACTATATGAATGACCATAAAAGCACTTTCAAGTGCCTACTATGAGTCAGACAGTATACGAGGCACTGGGGATGCAAAGACAAAAAATGAAGTAGGACCCAGTGTCAAGTAAGTTGAATAGTAATAGGGGAAAATCCATGCATTGTTCAATAAAGGCATTATTTTGTCAGAGGAGTCACAGGGATTGTATGTGGAGTCATAGGGAAGTCCATTTTCAAACTTCTTTCCAAAAGTAACGGTGTCATTGATTTCATATCTATGACAAAAGTAAGAGGGACAAAGGAGAGGAGTGGCCATGCAGGCAGCAGGCCATAAGGTAAGATGACCCAAAATGCTCAGGGTAGACATCATCTTTCAAGAAATTATCAAGGAAAACATCCCTGATAGTCTAAAACAAGAGGGTAAAATAGAAATTGAAAGAATCCACACTTTGCCTCTTGAAAAAGATCCCAAAAAGAAAATTCCTAGCAATACTGTAGCCAATTTCCAGAGTAGCCAGGTCAAGGAGAAAATATTGCAAGCAGCCAGAAAGAAACAATTAAAATATTGTAGAAAAACAATCAGGGTAACACAAGATCTTGCAGCTTCCACATTAAGGGATTGAAGGGCATGGAATATGATATTCTGGAGGTCAAAAGAGCTAGGATTAAAAGTCAGAATCACCTACCCAGCAAAACTGACTATAGTACTCGAGGGCCAAATATGGACCTTCCATAAAATAGAAGAGTTTCAAGCTTTCTCAGTGAAAAGACAAGAGCTGAATAGAAAATTTACCTTTAAATACAAGAATCAAGAGAAGCAGGAAAAGGTAAACAGGAAAGAGAAATCATAAGGGACTTGCTAAAGTTCAACCATTTTGTTGACATTCCTACATGGAAAGATGATATTATGATATTTATAGCTGTTGAAATCTTTCTCAGTATTAGGGTAGGTGAAAGGAATATATATATATATATATATATATATATATATATATATATATATATATATATATATATATATATATATATATATATAAACAGAAGGCACAGGGTGAGTTGAATATGAAGGGATGATATCTAAAAAAATAAAATTAACAGATGAGAGAGGGATAGATTGGGAGGAGAGAGGAAGATATAGAATGGGGTAAATTATCTCACACAAAAGTGGCAAGAAGAAGCAGTTCTACTGGAAGGGAAGAGGGGGCAGGTGAAAGGGAATGAGTGACTCTTGCTCTCATAAGATTTGATTAAGGAGGGAATAACATACCCGCTTAATTGGGTATCTTATACTACTGGAAAGTAGGGGTGAAGGGGACAAGAGAGGGGTAACAACAGAAGGGAGAGCAGATTGAGTGAGGAGGTAATCAAAATCAAACACTTTTGAAGAGTACAGGGTCAAGGGAGAAAACTGAATAAAGGGGGACAGGATAGGATGGAGGGAAATATAGTTACCCTTTTACAACATGAGTGTTATGGAAGTGTTTTGCATGATACATGTCTGGCCTATGTTGAATTTCCTGTCTACTCAAGGAGGGTGGGTGGAGAGGGAAGAAGGGAAAGAATTTGATACTCAAAGTTCTACAAACAAATGCTCAAACAGTTGTTGTTACATGCAACTGGGAAATAAGATACACAGGCAGTGGGGTATAGAAATCTGTCTGGCCTCACAAGAAAGTAAGGGGAAAGGGGATAAGGGGGGGAGTGGGGTGACAGAAGGAAATGCAGAGTGGGGAAAGGGGTAATCAGAATATATGACATCTTGGGGTGAGAGGGAGGGTAGAAATGGGGAGAAAATTTTTAACTCAAAATCTTATAGAAATCAATGTCAAAAACTAAAAATATTAAATAATAAATAAGAAAAAGAAAATAAAAAAAACAAAAAAATAAAAAAGCAAATTTGGTACTGGAGTGTAGTTCAAGAGAGAGATTAGGTCAATCTGGGTGTATACATGTGTGTATAAACATATATAACACACATGTACATATATGTGTACGTGCACATGTGTGTATGTATGTGCAAATATTTCCATGTTAGGTAGATATTGATATGCCCATACGTGTAGATAGTTAGATAGATAGATAGATAGATAGATAGATAGATACACATGATAGATGCTAGACAAATCAATAGAAAAAATGAGAATTATGTGCAGAGAGATCATAACTGAATTCCTGAGTCAAAAAGTCAAATAAATCTCCAGGAAAATGAACATAAAGGCAATTATGAAGGTGACCCAGGGTAGATGTTTGGGTGCAAAGTTAGTGTAGATGACATAAATGAAGACTCAATGAAAGCAGCTTTTCCCTTTTTTATGATCTCTTAGGGATATAGAACTGCCTGAAGCATTGTTGGTTTAAAAGGTATGTACAGTTTGATTGCTCTTTGGGCATAGTTCCAAATTGCTCTCGACAAAGTTTGGATCAGTTCTCAACTCCCCCAACTATGCATCAGTGTCCCAATTTTCCTACATCCTCTCCAACATTTATCATTTTCCTTTTCTGTCATATTAGCTAATCTGATGGTTGTGAGATGGAACCTCAGAGTTGTTTTAATTCTTGTTTATCTAAGCAATAGTGGTTTTGAGCATTTATATGACTATAGATAGCTTTAGTTTCTTCTTCTAAAACTTCAATTTTATGTATTTTAGCCATTAATCAATTGGGGTAGGACTTGTATTCTTACAAATTTGACTCATTTTTCTATACATTTAAGAAAGGATCCCTCTATCAGAGATATTTCTTGTAAAAATTGTTTCCCAGCTTTCTGCTTTCTTTCTAATCTTGGCTGCACTGGCTTATGAAAAAACTTTTCAATTTCATGTGATAAAAATTATTCACTTTACATTCTGTAGTACTGCTATCTCTTTTTTGGTCATAACATCTCTTCTCCATAGATCTGACAGGGAAACTTTTCCTTGTTTTCCTAATTTGTTTATGATATCACCATTTATGTCTTAATCATGTACCCATTTTGACCTTATTTTGGTATTTGGTGAAAGATAGTCATAGCAGGGCCCATCCGAGCAACATTCTGAGACCCCATTCCTAACAATGGATCTAACCAGACTAGCCTGAATCAGAGGAAAAGAAAAGTCAGACAAATCCCTGGGAAGTTCAGTACTCAGGAAATTCATGGCCTATCCAACTATAGAGTCATAACAAGAGAAGGAGCCAAAGAAGCATTTGAAAAACAAATCAGCTGGAATCTTTCAGGAGACCTAATATAAGAACAAGCCACAAATTGTTTTTGAGATGTGTCAGGGTCCAAGAAACAGAGAAAGAAAATTTCAAGTTGTGAGCTATGCTGGGAGAAGGAGAAAGAGGAAGAATCAAGGCCAAAATCTACATCAGGCCACAAAGACACAGAGCACAAACCCAGAATTTCCTGGCGAATTTGAGTCCAATACTAATCAATTATATTTAAAATAGAACAGAGTCTAAGTATAGCCTACCAGATTATCAAAGGATGCTGGGGCAGAGCCAAGATGGTGGCTGGAAAGCAGGGACTAGCATGAGCTCCCTGCCAAGTCCCTCCAAAAACCTATAAAAATGGCTCTGAACCAATTCTAGAACTGCAGAACCCACAAAATAGCAGAGGGAAGCAGGGCTCCAGCCCAGGACAGCATGGATGGTTGCTGGGTGAGGTCTATCATGCCCAGAGCTGGGAGCAGAGAAGAGCAGAGCCCAGCATGGGTTGCACAGAACAACCAGACCAGGAGCCAGGCAGAACAGGCCCTGGCGCCCTGAATCAGTGAGCTGTGGCAGTTGCCAGACTTCTCAACCCACAAACACCAAAGACAACAGACAAGGGTAGTGGTAAAAGTTGCTGGGAATAGGGTGATAGAGTTTGAGGTTCAGCCACCACCCCTGGGGCAACTGAGGTGGGCCAGCTACAGAACTACAGCTTCAGTTGCTTCAGGCCCCAGGCCCACCTGGTGGGAGAAATTAAGTGGAGGATCAGAGCAGGAGTGCAGAGCAAGCTTAAGATCTGAGTCTAGTCTGGGTTGGCAGTTCGTGGGGAAGGAGGAGTGCTGGTGAGGCAGAGCTGGCTGTATAGAAATAGCTCTGAAAACGACAGTGCATACCATCAAGCTTGGAACAAAGTACTCTTTAGTCTACAAGCAGTCATACCCCGCTGAAAAATTCAAGGGTAAAGTAAGTTGGCTGGGAACATGGCTGGCAGTGAAAACGGACCCAGATTCAGTCTCACACTTTGGAATCTTTCTTTGGTGACAAAGAAGACCAAAACATACAGCCAGAAGAAGTCAACAAAGTCAAACAGCCTACAACAAAAGCCTCCAAGAAAACCATGAACTGGTCTCAGGCCATGGAAGAGCTCAAAAAGGATTTGGAAAAGCAAGTTAGAGAAGTGGAGGAAAAGTTGAGAAGAGAAATGAGAAGGATGAGAGAAAACCATGACAAACAAGTCGATGACTTGGTAAAGGAGACCCAAAAAATACTGAAGAAAACAACACCTTAAAAATAGACTAACTCAAATGGCAAAAGAGCTCCAAAAAGCCAATGAGGAGAAGAATGCCTTGAAAGGCAGAATTAGCCAAATGGAAAAGGAGGTCCAAAATACTATTGAGGAAAATACTACCTTAAAAATTAGATTGGAGCAAGTGGAAGCTAGTGACTTTATGAGAAATCAAGATATTATAAAACAGAACCAAAGGAATGAAAGAGTGGAAGACAATGTCAAATACCTCATTAGAAAAACCACTGACCTGGAAAATAGATCCAGGAGAGATAATTTAAAAATTATTGGACTACCTGAAAGCCATGATCAAAAAAAGAGCCTAGACATCATATTTCAAGAAATCATCAAAGAGAACTGCCCTGATATTGTAGAGCCACATGGCAAAAGAGAAATTGAAAAAATATACAGATCGCCTCCTCAAATAGATCCCAAAAAGAAATCTAGGAATATTGTCAGCAAATTCCAGAGCTCCCAGATTAAGGAGAAAATATAGCAAGCATCCAGAAACAAACAATTTGAGTATTGTGGAAACATAATCAGAATAATCCAAGATCTAGCAGCTTCTACATTAAGAGATCGAAGGGCTTGGAATACGATATTCTGGAGGTCAGTGGAGCTAGGATTAAAACCTAGAATCAACTACCCAGCAAAACTGAGCATCATGCTCCAAGGCAAAATATGGATTTTCAATAAAATAGAGGACTTTCAAGCTTTCTCAGTGAAAAGACCAGAGCTGAATAGAAAATTTGACTTTCAAACACAGGAATCAAGAGAAACATGAAAAGGTAATCAAGAAAAAGAAATCACAAAGGACTTACTAAAGTTGAACTGTTTTGTCTACACTCCTACATGGAAAGATGATGTGTAGGATTCCTGAGACCTCAGTATTAGGGTAGCTGAAGGGAATATGCATATATATATATATATATATATATATATATATATATATATATATATATATATACACACACACACACACACACACACACACACACACATATATATATATGTGTGTGTGTGTGTGTATAATATATTATATATATTTAGAGAGGGGGGGCACAGGGTGAGTTGAATATGAAGGGATGATATCTAAAAGAAATAAATTCAAATTAAGGGATGAGAGAGGAATATATTGAAAATGGGAAAAAGGGAGAGATAGAATGGGGTAAATTATCTTGCATAAAAGTGGCAAGAAAAGCAGTACTGTAGGAAGGGAAGAGAAGGCAGGTGAGGGGGGATGAGTGAATCTTGCTCTCATCAGATTTGATCCAAGGAGGGAATGCCATACACACCCAATTGGGTATCTTACACCACAGGAAAGGAGGAAGAAGATAAAAAGTGGGGGATGAGAGAAGGGATGGCAGAGGGGGGAGGAGGTAATCAAAAACAAACACTTTTGAAAAGGGAAAGGGTTAAGGGAGAAAATTGGATAAAGGGGAATAGGTTAGGAAGGAGCAAAATATAGTCAGTCTTTTTCAACATGAGTATTGTGGAAGGGTTTTACATAATGATACGCACGTGGCCTATGTTGAATTGCTTGCCTTCTTAGGGAGGGTGGGTGGGAAGGGAAGAGGGGAGAGAATTTGGAACTCAAAGTTTTAAAAACAGATGTTCAAAAACAACAAAAAATATTTTTTCATGCAACTAGAAAATAAGATACACAGGCAATGGGGCATAGAAATTTATCTTGCCCTACAAGAAAGGAAGGGAAAGGGGTATGGAAGGGGAATGGGGTGACGGAAGGGAGGGCTGACTGGGGAATGGGGCAACTAGAATATACGCCATCTTGGAGTGGAGGGGAGGGTAGAAATGGGGAGAAAATTGTAATTCAGACTGTTGTGGAAATCAATGCCGAAAACTAAATATATTAAATAAATAAATTAAAAATAATTTTATAAAGATTACCAAAGGACTTAGAGTCTGATTAAAAGAGAAGGACCCGAGGTTTTCTCCAGCTATTGATTTTATCTTGATTTTTATCCCTTTCCCCTTCTAAATCAAGACTTTGTTCCCATGGTGATTTTTGCTTTAAGAAATTGGATATTAGTCTATTCCCACCAACCTACCACTCTTACCTTTCTCAGGCATTATCCACAGTTCCTAACATGATCTTATTTGATTATTTCTTTTTCTCTCTGGATTGATGTTCCTTCTCCCATCCACCTCTTTCACCTTTTCCTTTATTTAAAGCCATAAGGATGATGATCAGAATCTGCTACCCTATCACGTATCGTTCAACTTCTTAAGCAATATTATTTAACCTATATTGCTTTCAATATTCACGTATAATGTGCAATTTCCCTTCAGGAGAATAAAAAGAAGAAATCTTTTTTCAAAAAAATATGAATAGGAGAAATCAAAAAATGTTTTTAAAATTATTTTTGCTCATGTTTAAATTATGTATATTTTTCTCCTTGATGAAAAAGAAATTAAAATTCATTGTTTAGAGTTAAAGGATTTATTGTTACATAGTAAGTATGTCATAGAAAATAATGTTACATAGTAACTATATAAATATAAATATAAAATACTCTTAAAGTCTAAATATATATTTCACAAGTATTACACTATTGGTCGATACCTGGAGATTCCATTGAAAATATTTATTTAATATTTAATGAAATGATTTCCTAAATTAATGTTTTTTCTTTTAAAGTGGAGATATTTCTGTCCTATTAGGGAAAAGTGTATAAGATCATAGATTTAAAGGTGTAAGGGACTTCAGAGGCAATATAATTCAAAAAAACAAAGACCAGAAAGTTTTACTCATTGTTGCACACAAAATAAAAGTCATAAGATCAAGATTTTAAAGGAGTCTTAGCAGCCATGTAGTTTACCAGTCATTTCATAGATCAAAAAAATATTGAAGATAAGAGTGTTTATGTCACTTGCTCATAGTCACGTGGGTAGTAAGGATCAGAAAGAAACTTCAAACCTAGGAGGAAGCTAGAGGAACCCACATCCCCCAAGCATTTGTTAATGAAATAGAAATGTTTTTAAGTTCATTTATATAAGTATGTTTCATTGTGGCCTATCCTCCAGTACTACCCATTCTATTTCAGTAATACAAACTGGATTTTTGTCATGGAACAATATTATCTGTGAAAAATTAACTTGAGATCATGCAAAATTCAATGGAGAGTTGTATGGTGGAGACAAACATGTTGCCACTGTCAAGAGCACTATTATACAGGAGAAGCCAGTAAGGATTCAATAAAAACATGCATGAACAGGTCTTTTCTTCTTCTTCTTCTTCTTCTTCTTCTTCTTCTTCTTCTTCTTCTTCTTCTTCTTCTTCTTCTTCTTCTTCTTCTTCTTCTTTCTTCTTCTTCTTCTTCTTCTTCTTCTTCTTCTTCTTCTTCTTCTTCTTCTTCTTCTTCTTCTTCTTCTTCTTCTTCTCTTCTTCTTCTTCTTCTTCTTCTTCTTCTTCTTCTTCTTCTTCTTCTTCCATGAGCAAAGAGAAGATAACACAATGCATGGGTGAGGGTAGCCAATAGAAATCCATAAATCATCATTGGAATACATAAGAATTCAGGACAATGGATGAACACCTGGATGAGAGTCACATGGAATGGAGAGGTGTGGATGAATGGTGATCTATATTAAAAGGGCCAATTGATTGTGTGAATCAATGAAAAGTATTTGTTAAAAATTAACTACCTGTCAGACACTCTGCTAGGCACTGGGGATGAAAGTACTCAAAGGCCTATAAGCTTCCTTTCAGCTGTAAACCTATGATGTGGCAGGTATTTGAACACAGATTCTATTTAAAACACACTGTCTGTGTAACTGTTAAAAACCACAGCCTACAAATTGTCATTCTTCCTTTCTAAATTTCTGGTTTTCTACTCAAACTGTCTGTGAGAGTAGCTATATGTTACTTGGCCAAAGACTGGAGGACTTTAAAAAGCTATTTATATGCTTTTATCTGAAATGACTGGTTGAGAAAGATGTTTTGTAGCTGTAAAAATGTACAATACCATAAGAAGGGGATTTTAAAAAAAACTACCCAGGAAAAACAAGAGGTCTAGAGTATCTAGGATATTAATGAAAAGACATGCTAGGGATGGTGGCTTAGCCACACCAGATATTAAACTGTACTACACAGCAGCAGTCATCAAAACTGCCTGGTACTGGTTAAGAAACAGGGATGTGGATCAGTGGAATAGGATGGGTACACAAGTAGGTGAAATCAACAAGTTTAGCAATCTACTCTTTGATAAACCCAAAGAGGCCAGTTTCTGGGCCAATAATTCACTATTTTACAAAAACTGTTGGGAAAATTGGAAAATGGTAGGACAAAAACTGGGCATAGACCAATATCTTACACCATATACCAAAATAAAGTCAAAATGGGTTCATGATTTAGGAGTGAAAGTTGATACTCTAAGTAATTTGGGAAAGCAAGGAATAGTTTACTTATCAGATTTGTGGAAAAGTAAAGAATTCATGACCCAACAAGAGATAGAGAGCATTACAAAATGCAAAATGGATAATTTT
Source organism: Trichosurus vulpecula (assembly GCF_011100635.1). Classification (NCBI taxonomy): domain Eukaryota; kingdom Metazoa; phylum Chordata; class Mammalia; order Diprotodontia; family Phalangeridae; genus Trichosurus; species Trichosurus vulpecula. The sequence continues at coordinate 443,145,519 of NC_050575.1, read as the reverse complement.
GATTATGTCAAATTGAAATGTTTTTGTACAAAAAAAGCCAATGCAAGAAGAATTAGGAGGGAAGCAGAAAATTGGGAGAAAATCTTTGCAACTAGTATCTCTGATAAAGGCCTCATCTCTAAATATACAGGGAGCTGAGCCAAATATATAGGAATACAAGCCATTCCCCAATTGGGGAATGGTCAAAGGATATGAACAGGCAGTTTTCAGAGGAAGAAATTAAAGCTATCTACAGGCATATGAAAAATGCTCTGGATCGCTGCTGATTAGAGAAATGCAAATCAAAACAACTCTTAGATACCACATCTCTCCTGTCAGATTGGCTAAAATAACAAATCAGGAGAATGATAAATGCTGGAAAGGATGTGGGGAAATTGGAACATTGTTGCATTGCTGGTGGAATTGTGAGCTGATCCAGCCATTTTGGAGGGCGGTTTGGAACTATGCCCAAAGGGCTGTAGAAATGTTCATACCCTTTGACCCAGCAATACCACTTCTAGGGTTGTATCCCAAAGAAATCACGCAAACAGGAAAAGGACCCATATGTACAAGAATATTTATAGCAGCTCTCTTTGTGGTAGCCAAGAATTGGAAATCAAAGGGATGCCCATCAATTGGGGAATGGCTGAACAAGCTGTGGTATATGAAGGTGATGGAATACTATTGTGCCATAAGAAATGGGGATGATGCAGACTTCATAACAACCTGGAAAAACCTACACGACATAATGCTGAGTGAGCGGAGCAGAGGCAGGAGAACGTTGTGCACAGCCACAGATATATGGATTCCGTGAGGACCAACCCTGACCTACTGCGCTTTTCTCAGCAACCTAAGGGGCAAGGACAACTCCAGGGGACTCACGATGGAGAATGCTATCTTCATCGAGACAAAGAACTGCGAAGTTTGAATATAGACTGAGGCACACTACATGCTCGCCTTTTCTGCTTCTCTTTTGTTTTTGTTTTTGGGTTTTTTTTGTTTTTTTTTTGGTTCTGTTTCTTCTTTCTCATGATTCATTCCATTGGTCAAAATTCTTCTCCACGACTTGGCTAGTGCATAAATTAATTCAATGCGAAGTTATACATGACAGTTATATGAGACTTCATGCCGTCTTAGGGAGGGAGGGGGGAGGGAGGGGAGAAAAACTGGAACTCAAAACTTTGTAGAACCGTGTGTGGTAAACTAAAAATAAATAAAGAAATTTAAAAAAAAATAAAAAAAAATAAATAGATCCCAAGAACCAGAAAAAAAAAAAAACTACCCAAATCTCTAGATGTCTGGACTTGAGGGAGATGCTCAGTTGCATGTGATTTGATGCTTTTCCATGTCACAAATCAAAATGCAAAACTCAGCCCTCTCAGACACTCACTACATTTGCATCTCTCCCTTGAGAAGGTTATAGTATTGATATTCAAGAAGTGTTCTCTTGTATTAGTTCTGTCTGGGATTCTGTTAGTTGGGGTAAAGAAATAAATCTAGTAGGTCTGGATTATTCAATGTTAAGAAATCCAAATCTATAATCAAAAGAAAGTAGACAGTTGAGGCAATCATTCATGTAGTTCATGGAGGTGGGGAGAAAAAAATGCTACCACTAATTTCATTTCCATAATTTAAATAATTTTGATCAAGTGTGTGTGTGTGTGTGTGTGTGTGTGTGTGCGTGCACGTGTGGCATTCATGTGTGTTTCCTTTGTTGGGGTAAAGGAAGGAACAAAAATTATGCAGATCACTATCTTCTTTTTAAGCTCTAATTTGATATCAGCTATAAATTTGTTAAGAAATTGAAGAACCATATTTGTTCCTATGTTGACTTTCCCCTTCACAATATTCACTGACATAATTTAACTATTCAATGTCCTCACCTCCCCTGCTGATTTCAACACCCATTTATAATGGTAGTGATATAATTTGACATTTGCGTCACACATTAATATTTTTTATCGTCTAACCTATTCATTATCTGATTGAATCTTACTAGATACCTTGTGAGGTAGTCATCTGGGGGATTATTATCCCTATTTTACATAGAATGAAATAGAAGCTCAGTGAGATCAAATCATAATAACTAACAGACAGGGGAATTGATCTTAAATGTTACCTGTCTTCATGTCCCTTGCTCATTTTTTTTTTCTTAAAGCAAGTTGCCTGAAGATAACTTTCATCTAAAAGTCAGGAGTCCAGGGAACTAGTCTATTTATTCCCTTAAATATACCTAAAGGAAATAATTTGCTCTCTCGATGCCTCTTCCTTATATCTAAAATATTGCCATTGAAATAGAAGTTTGTTAAGGAGTCAATCACTCCCTTAGTATATCTTCATTATTTATATAATATTGGCATTAAACTAGATGGTTGCCAAAGTTCATGAATCTGGAGAAATCTGGAGATATTCATCTGAGGCTAAAGCTGGACAGTAAAGGAGAATCAGCAAGTAATAAAATCTCAGTTAATTCTTAGCTTTCTATATCTAGCTTTTTTAGAGTGAAGGCTTTATAAGAGGGCCAGCAATTGAGCTGAGCATTGAAGGATCAAGAGGTTGATTATGATGATGGGAAGCATTCCAGGTTGAAGAATTAGCAAAGACAAAGATAAAATTGTGGCAATAGACAAGGGATGTCTTTGGAGAATAAATAGAGAATTCCAGAGGAATAAAGCAGAAAAATAATCATTTAGGCAACACCTAAAGGCACCAGGATCTAATGGAAATTGTTATAAACTTGGATTCCTGGGACTGTAGTTTGAGTGCAAGCCCTGCTACTTTCTATTTAGTGACCATGGGCACATTTCTTAACCTCCTTTACTTCATCTTTAAAAAGATAAATCTGAAAAACTTTGACACCTCTTCCAGATTTAAAAATTACTCTAAATCAGACGTATTGTGATTCTCAAATCAGATAATGGATATAAAACATTTTGTAGACTGTATAGCCCTACATAAATGGGAATTATTATTATTATTATTGTTAATTTTGGTTGTTGCTGATGGATTTGTTAGCCTAAAATTACTAAGTTTCCAACCTCCTGGTGATGTCATTTCTTGAACCTTCTACTGAATTCCTTTTGACTTCAAGTAACATTTTTAGATTAAGAAAGCTGAGTTCTTTTAAATGTTTAACTGATTTGGAGTGGGTTGCATGCACACACACACTTTAAGATTAATTTACATTATTACTTTCTTAAGTCTATATTATCCATAAAATATCAATGAACCTCTAATTTGGGCTTTAATTTCTGGGGTGTAAATGCTCACATTGAAAATATAACAATGGCCTCTTGGATAGCAAAACTAATTAAAATTAGCTATAGTAGCCCACTGTTTCAAGTCCTGGCACCTATTCCATATAATGGACTGACTATATGGATCAAATGCAATAGTGTATGTAAAAAGTACAAAAACATAAATTACATAAATTAAAGAAATTATCTATGTATATGTATATATTTATATGTAAATTTAAATTAAATATATACCAATTAAAGTATAGAAATCATAAGATTATAGATTTAGAGCTAGAAAGAACATAACAGGCAATAGAATTTAATCCTTCATTGCAGATAAGGAAATGAGCTAGCTCATCCAAGTAATAAGTTTTTAAGGCAGAATTTGAACTCAGGTTTTCCTGACTTCAAGTCCAACACTGTACCCACTCTGCCAAAATATGATCTAAGCTTAGAGAGAATGGAGGGAGGGAGGAAAGAGAAGTGGAATGTAAGCTCCCTTTTCTTCATTTTTGAAAATGCTTTTAGTACAGTGATTCATGCATGAGAAATACTTCTGTGCTTATTGAATTAAACTTGTTAGAAAGAGAAGAGATAACACAGGTGAAGTTCATTGCCAAACTTCGATGTGCTATATAAAAGCTAACCATTAAGGGCAACTAGATGGTACTATGAAGCACTGCACTTGGATAGGAAAACCTAATATCAAAATCTGCCTTAGCCAACTACCAGCTGTGTGATGTCAAGGAAATCATTTAGCTTCTGCCATCCTCAGTTTACTTCTCTGTAAAATGAGGATAATGATAGTACACATCATAAAAAATTGTGAGGATCTAATGAGAGAATATATGTAAAGTACCTTGAAAATCTAAAGATGCTCTGTGAAGACTAGCTACTATTAAATAACTAGCTATTAGGAAAATTTTAAAAGAGAAATGGAACTCAGAACCTTCAGAAATACATGTTTGAGGGATGGGAAGTGGAATGAAAACAATGAAAAGAGATGGATAAAAATGTCAGAGAGATTGAAGATGATAGATTAATTTGTAGAAATCAGTGGATTTCAAGGAGATATCAATAGTATTTACTGCAATGTCATTGTCTGCTAAAATTGGTAAAAAAGGAAAGATCCTTGAATTTGGTAAAGATGTTCATGCTGCTGATGATAATGAATAACTCACAATAAAAAGATGTTACTGTTGCCCTTTGAGAAAAGCTTTTACCAGTCCAAAATCTTATGATACATGGACTCCTCGGGAATAAACTTCAGGGTTCGCATTTTCATATTTTGAGGTCGTTTCCGGTTTTCACTGAACAATACACACCTCGTATTCATTCAAGCTTGTGGGTTTGTGGCCAGTTTTGTTTGGTGTTATTTCCCAGAAATATCCAAAGAATGGAATTGGAAACAAAAGAATACCAAGGTGGAGAATATTTTGTAGCTGCCCATGGAAACCATTGTTCCCATCACCCAGAGAACTATAGAGCTTTATTTACATTCATCAGACATTGTCTTTCCAAACAATTGCACAAAAATAAACTAAAATCCATTTCCATGCTCTGATTCAAAACCATCTCTTCCATATTGGTGTCATAATGAGAAATATTCCTTCCTAGAAAATAAGCTTATAACCTCCAAAGAAACAGGAGAATGCCTGTCTATTTGTAAAATATCTCCACTTAAAGATTTTTCCCCTTTATCTCCATTATACATCCCTGCTTCTCTTTAGTGATCAGACTGGCTTTGGTCAAGTTGTTCAAGGTGTTTATTCTCTGAAAACCTCCAAAGGTGCTATAAACATGTCCTGTTGAGACAGTACAGTAAAGAATCCCGGAACCTGAATGTGACTGTGAGCTACACTTGTTCTAAGACCACTCTCTGAATGCTTGAGAAACCCATCAGAGAATTGTTTTTTTTTTTCCTTTTAACACATTGCCCTTCTGTCTTTACAAGATTTTTTTCTATTTGCTGCAGAGTTTCCTACCTGACTTCTGCCTCCCACAGAGACTAATCTGCTGCAAGTTCTCCATATACCAATGAACAAGTATGGCAGGCTTTCCAAAACCCATTAGTTGGGCATAAAAGAAGAGAACAACTTCTGTGAGACCAAACAGAGAGGGTGGCAACACAGAGCAAAAGTGAGATAAAGTCACAGTTGAGACTCCTAGGTTGCACAGTAGAGAAAGCACTAGGCATGGAGCCAGGAAAACCTGAGTTCAAATTTGACCCCAGACACTTATTATCCATGTGATCCTAGGTGTGTCACTTAACCTCTCTCTCCCTCAGTTTCTCCAACTGTAAAAAGGGGATGGTGGTGATGATGATAAAAATAACAAAAGTAGTAGTGGTAAAGTACTTACCACAATACCTGAAACATAGTAGGTGGTTAATAGATTCTTGTGATCTTCATTTGTACAAGATACTTTGCCAGTTATTGGAAATTTAAAATTAAATAATGACACAGTCCTTGCATTCCAGGAGCTTACAATCTAATGTGGGGATGAGATATGTTGCAATGATAAAACTTCTCTCTTCCGATTTAAGGCTTACAAAGCACTCCTATGTTACTTTAATTTTGACAACCCCAAGTGTCAGTTACTAAAGAGAATATTATCACCATTTTAAAGATGAAACAATAGAGGCCCACAAATGTTAATTAACCATGGTGGTCATATGACTGGTAACAGAGTTCATTTCCAGGTCTTACTGATTCAAAAACCCATGCAATATCCACTCCACTCTTCTGTCTCTGTGTATATAATTATGGAAAAAGAAGAGAAGAGTACAGAGGAAAAGGAGTAGGCAGCTTCTAAAAGCTGATCAGGGTGAGAAAATAAAAAAAAAACAGGACTAAAAGAGCATGCTTGGGTGTATGTGTGTGTCTAATAGATGAATATATGTATGTATGTCTGGTTTTCCTCCAGTGACACTGAAATGTTTACAAGGGAATGTGTCAAAGTGTGTCAAATGAGGAGCGGAGGAAAGGCAGATTGGACAGAAAAGGATGGGAAGCATGGGGAAAAAAACAGGGTAGATTTTGAAGAAACACTAAAGCATGTATTGGACATTAGAATTAGGAATTTTAAGACCTGGTTTCTATCTCATTATGAGGAATAATCTTTTAATTCTTTACTTTACTCCTTAACAATCTGCATATCTGTTTCTATCCATCTCTTCTACAAATCCTGCTGATTCGTGATGAGATTTTATGCTAGGTAGTTAGAACTTCCAGTTTCTCATCTGCATTTTTTTTCAAAATCCTAGTCCTACATGTATAAAGTTCCACGAGTTCTCCGTCCCAGCACTGGATCCCCTACCAGATTTAACCAAGGATTTGTCCATCAAAAAAGAAGGTAAATGGAAATCTTGATAATTTGATAGAGATAGGAAGAGCACCCAATATGTTATCGTTGTAAACAACAAACTTCTTCTACCACAGATGATTGCCATCTCCTTCACAACTTGCAGTCTTTGAGAATTGCCTAAAACAAAGTTTGTGGGACCTTCCCAAAGACAGAACAGTGTATCACAGGAAGTCCTTGGATTTTGTCCTTTCTGACTTGTCCTCTTTAGGGTCCTACACTGTCTCTCAGGTCTCTAGGAAGAAAATTAATGAAGTAATGGCCAGGATAGGCCTGTTGACAATATAGTATATACATCATTATTTAAGTCTTATAGGCAGGAATTGAAGCTTACACAAAGCCAAAAACAACCAAAAGTTGATAGAATTTATATTTTTAACAGTGGAGTGAAAGCAATCAATCTATGTGGTAGATGTTAAGAGACTCAAATAATTAGACATATAAGATTTCCTAGTATGGTAAAAAAAAGAAGATACCAGAGGTTTGGTTTTAGGATTCAAGTCCTAACTCTGTTATTAACTAATGGTAAACAAGTGACAGCACTCTTGTCTCAGAGTCCTCATTTGCAAAATGACTCACAATGATGCATGCCTCATAGGTTCATGACAAGCATCCTGCCAGATAAATTATGATATTTCAAAGGGCATTGGGTTGAATTTTGCTGAAGGCTTTGAGTGGAAGCTTGATGATCAATTATATGTAGGTATCCCTCTTGAAATATGGATTGGAGTAAACAGTCACTGAATTCCCTATCAACTGAGATTTTGGATTCTGTGAAATAGATATCAAAGCTCTTACAAATATATCACTTCCATTAGTTGTTGTGTTCAATGTTTCCTTTGTGAGAAAAGATATACATTTTAAAGAATAGTCATTACTGTTTAAAAAAAACAACAGGAAACTGTTATTCATGGATACACTCACTGAAGACTGTCTCTAAAATGAAAGGCAGATAGGTGGCATAGTGAATAGAGTAGCAGGCCTGGAGACAGAGAGATCTGTGTTTAAATCTGGCCTTGAACACATTTTATCTGTGTGACCCTAGCCAAGTCATTGAACCCTTGCCTCGATTTCTTTATCTGTTAAATGGGAATAATAAGAACACCTACTTATTTGTAAAGTACTGTGCACAGTGCCTGGCAAGTAGTAGGTGTACCACATAAATATTAGCCATTATCCAAGAAAACTAGAATAATTGTTAATGATAATATCCAGATTTCTCACAACAATCCTCATGAATTGGATATTAAATAAAAGGCTCCACAGTATACAGAAATAGTAGAAGGAAGGTCATGTAACATGGTCACTCAAGGCTATTGAGCTAGAGTTAGAGACCAGTTTCCAGCCTTGCTTCTATAAAATCATTAAGGGCCAGACTGTTGCTTCCAAGACAGCCTCTGAGGATCATTCCAAATGTTTGGTTCTTTGTAGACTCTTTGACTTTTCTTTGCATATCATTATGTAATTGATTTTTGAAAGCTTTTCTGTCTCCCTCATTTTCAGTTTAAAGGAAAAGTAGCTTGGGAAGGTTAAACATATTAAGCCTTAGAATTTATCATTATTCTTGTGAGTCAATAGTTCAGTAGGAATCAGGCAACTGTGCACCATGGACATTAATGGGAAATGTGATGTTGGGTAGGACATTTCAGCAGAAGCAGGAAGGGGAAAGGATCATGGAGAGAATGTAATGATCTTTCACTTGTGTTTTTAGCATATTTTATCATTAGTTTTGAGTCAGAGGTCCTCTGTTGTGTGTTGGATTTGCTCCTTACTCTGTGACCTTAGGGTAGATACCTCCCTTCTCTGTGTCTATTTTATTATCTGTAAAAATGGGTAAATCAGACAAGATGATTAGTAATATTCCTTCCTGTTGTACAGAACACAATTTCCCTTTTAATAATTCATTTTTTCTAAAACCAAGTATCTTTTATGTTGTCCTACAGAGTATCAATTTAAGACACTGTCAGAACTGAGCTTGATTATTCATATAAGGAACTCCCAGATGAGAAAACTTCCTCAACCTATTGCAGTCACCATCTTCACACCAATTTATAGTCTCAGAGAGTCACTGAGAGGTTATTGTTCTTCCCAAGCATTACTCAGCTAATAGGTAACAGAGGCCCAACATCAATCTTGGTTCCAAGTTCTTGTTTCCAAGGGTAGCCCTCCATCACCTATCCCAATTTACCTCTCTAGTTATGCTTCACAAGGTGGAACAATTTTACAGATAAAAGTTATTTGGATAAAGAGGAATGGCACGTAATTTTAATGGGATATCATTGTGTCATAAACAATGTCAAATATGAATCCTTCAGAGGAACATAGAAATTCATAAAGTGAGATAAATGAAGTAGGCAAGAACATAACATACACAGTGACTAAGACAATGTAGATAGAAAAACCAACAATGGTATGCAATTTGAATGATCCAGATTGGTTCTTGAGGAGACTGGAGAAACTGGTCCTCCTTCCCTTCTTGGCAGAAGTGAAAAATAATGCTTTTAAAACATTGCATTTATTTCTGGATATACTGGATATATTCATTGATTTTGGATCAACTGCTTTTAATTTTAATTTTAAACTTTAAAATGTTATATGGAATAGATTCCTAAACAGGGTAAAGTGAACAGATGCATTAGGCAATGAACGTGAATTTTTTAAGGCAGTAGTTAAATAAAAAGGATGGATTAAGTAAGCCCTAGACAAAATTATGAAGTTGAAAAGTCTCATCCTTGCATACTTCTTTTTTCCCTCTCCCCCAAGGAGGGTATGTCCCTGATTTACCAGTGACCAAAGGTGACCCAACATGATGACTCATCACAGTCTCCTAAGAATGATGCTTTTCTCAGTCTTCCCTTTTAAAGTCGTATATAACTGTCTAGTATCCTGGGTTTGCTTGAAACTATTTAACATTAGCTTACGATATTTTTGAAAATTCATTTTCAGTTCCAAAATTCTCCCTCTCCAACCTCTTCCCCACCTATTGAGGAGGCACAAAATATAATACCCATTATACATATGAAGTTGAGCAAAACACATTGGCCTATTTAGACGATCACTTTCAAAAATCATGGAACCTATTGCTTTTCCTGTTTTTGCTTAACTATATTATTGCGAAAAGATTTTCTGTTGTCATCATTACTACATTTACATAACACTTAATCTGAGCCATGCACTGCACTTAGTACTTTTCAATTAATATGCAATTTAATCCTTCTCCTCTTCTTCCTAATTTGAAGTTTTCTGTTGCTCCTATTTTTTTCAGAAGTCATTCCATTTCTCCATTTCTTTCTCTGGAGATCCTTTTCCATCTCTGTGAATCAATCTCCTTCAATTTGTCTCTTTTTATTTCTTTCATGTTGAATCTTTCTCCTTCAGCTTCTCAAGTCATTCCAAATTTGTTCTGCTCAGCCCCAATATTTGTTCTGTTCTATAATTCCCCACAGACAAATTCATAATTATTTCACCTTCAAATTCACCTTTAATCTCTCCCTGGCTACTTCTCCAACTCATAGAAAGCCAGAAACAGTCATATAATTCCTGTTGATATGGTATCTAAAGTACCCCCCCCCCTTGGCAATCACATTTGCTTAAATTAAAAAAAATCAAAGCAAACACTTCCAATTAAAAATAGAAACCCATTGTTAGTGAATTAAAACGTCAACATCAAATCCAAAAAGACCTGGGTTCAAATTGTACTTCCAATATTTTTACTGGCTTTGTGTCCTTAAGCAAGTCACTTAATTACTCTCAACTTCAGTTTCCTCATTTTCAAAACAGGAAATATTGCACCTGCCTCAAGGTGTTATTACAATCAAATAACACAACATACGTAAAATGCTTTGCAAACATAAAAGCAGTATTTATCTATAATAATAATAACAATATTAATAATAACTTATACAATTAATGATATAACATATCAAGATCCTATCTCCATTCCTAAAGCTGGATCAATCACGTGTATCAAGACAAGGTGAAACTGATTGTGTATATTTCAGAAATACAGATGGGGGACGTATTTGGGGACAGGAGACATTTTCTGAATTCCCTCATTTTACAACACTCAAACAGCCATTTAGTCTCATCTACTCTGCAGATACATAGTGAAGAAATTGAGCTGCAGTTATTGTTTATGGCTATTCCAATTTCCCTCTGACAATTGGCATTATGATTCCCTGATAGGTTTCTATGCCAGGGGAGATGGCATGCAGGCATATCATTTCAGAGTGAGATATGCACTTGCCATTTTTCCCTAAGAAGCTGCTATAAAGCACTGCATAATCACTGTCTACTGATGATTTACATTTTGATATCTCATGTGGGAACATTCCCCTGTAGACAGCTCATTTTTCTCCCCCTGCAAAGGGATGCGCTGACTCGCACTTTGGCCAGGGGCAATATACTTGGCTTTTGCCTGTGATATTTTCCTAAGTAGGCCATCAACAGATGCCTTGCCTGGTGCAGATAAATGTTCATCAAGAAAACAGCATAATTATATCATTGCTCTTCTTTCTGTGAACAAGGATCAGTGCTTAAGGGACAGTATGGTGTCTCAGAATGGGCAAACTATGGTTCTGATGCAATCTGGCTTTGTTTGTTTCTTTCTTTCTTTTACTTATTTTTGAGCGAACTTGAGTAGGAGTCTTCCTCTCCATGAGTCTCAGTTTCTTCATGTATCAGATGTATGGAGGTGTATACTAAATGAACTCTGAGATTCCTTCTAGCTCTTAATTCCTCACAGCCTCATCAGAGGTTCCTCTAATACCCCAAAATTAGTAGATTTTATCTCTATTCAGTTCAAGACTTTCTTTTCATAGATGATAGAGTTAGAGCAGGAACCGACATTTGAGGAAATTGAGTTTAACCTCATAATTTTAGAGATGAGGAAACTGAGACCCTGAGACGATAAGGGACTTTCTAAATGTCATATAGCCAATAAATATCTGAGTCAGGATTTAAACTCCTGTCTTCCAGACACCCAGTTCATCACTCCAAAAACAAGTTTACCTGCAGATGTTTCTACTAATGGACCTTGTTTACAGTACGTACCAATGCCAATGAGTGATTGAGTCAACATCAGATGTGATGGTCACAAATTTATTTGGTGGTTATAAGTCACAGGCTTGACTGGTGCTGACTGATAGGTCAGCTAGCCAGTAGATGTAAGAGCATTAGCAAACACAAAGAAAGGCAGTGTAGTACAGTGGAAAAATCATTAGACTTTGCATCAGAAAACCTAGGTTAGATTCTTGCCTTTACACTGATATTGTCAATGATATCCATATTATGTTAAATATGGTTTATGTTTACTGTTTTGCATTGGGATACAATGCCTACTTTATAGATAGCATGACCTGGGACCATTTCTCATCTCTGACAAATACTAGTGATGTGAACTCAGGCAAATAATTTACCACAACAGTTTCTTCTTGTTCTTTTGTTTCAGTCATATTTAACTCTGTGAAGACATTTGGGATTTTCTTGGCAGAGATACTGGAGTGGTTTGCTATACTCTTCTCTAGCTCATTTTTACAAATGAGGAAATGAGCCAAATACAGTTAAATGGTTGAGTTAGGTCTCACAGCTAGTAAGTGTCTGAAGCCAGATTTGAACTTAGAAAGATGAGTCTTCCTGCCTCTAGGTTTGGAACTTTACCCACTGCACCACCTAGCTGCCCATCATCAAAGTACACAATGTGACTGGAAGAATGAACTTCCTTACTGGGAGCTTCTTATTTCAGTGGTACTGGTGGTGTGCAGACATAGAAAGAGAAGAAGTGAGTGTAGTAGAAAAGAGGGGAGAGAAGGGAAAGGAACAAAGGATTTCTTTATTAACAAATTTAATATTCTCTTTTTCGTCTTCAACTTTCTTGAGCTCTCTGAAACACTGATATTGCTGACCATCTTCGATTTTTTGGAGATTACTTTCTGGGTTATTTTGACTATGTCTTTGGTTCCTCCTCCTGCCTGTATGACTACATTTGGTCACTCTCCTTTACCCTTATCATGCCCACTGACTGTGGGTGTCTTCCAAGGTTCTCTCCTGGGTCTTATGTTTTTTTTTTTATTTCTATTCATTCTCACTTGATGATTTCATTATTTATTACACATTCAATTATCATTTCTATGCTGATCATTTCCTGATCTATATGGTTAGTCAACCAATAAGAATTATTAAGCACCTACTATGTCCAAGTTGGCAGCTAGGTGGCTTAGAGCATGGAACACTGGGCCAAAAGTCAGGAAGACTTGAGTTCAAATCAGACTTTAGACACTGAGTAGTTGTGTGACCTTTGGCAAGCCATATAACCTTTGTTAAGGAAAAAAATGACAACAGTGCCAGTAGCTCTTCCAAGAAAACCCTCAGACAGTATTGCTATGGTCCTTGGAAGCATAAAGAGCCAGACATGACTGAACAGCTGAACAACAACATGAACAATGCACTATGCCAGGTAATAGTGAGGCAAAAAGGTGAAAGACAGTCCCTCATCTCAAGGAGCTTTTGTTTTAAACAGCTATGTTAACTACCATGTACATACATGCTCTATACAGCATAAACATGAAATAATCGATAGAAGGCAGATGCTATATACAGAATAAATGTGAAATAATCAATAGAAGGCAAGCAAGAGAATTAAAGAAGCTCTGGAGAGGATTTCTATAGAAGGCAGTATTTTATCTGTAAATTGAAGGAAATCAGAGAAATCAAGAGGCAGAGATGAAGAAATTGAACATTCCAGCCATGGCAAGAGAGGAAATGCTTGAAGTCGGGTGATGGAATTTCTTGTTTGAAAAACAACGGAGACCACTCTCATTCCATTGCAGAGTACATCCATAGGCTCTCTTCTGATCTTCAGCCCAACATCAACAACTCACTTTTTTTTTCATTTATTTTTTTATTTATTTTTATTTTTAGTTTACAACAGACGGTTCTACATAATTTTGAGTTCCAGATTTTCTCCCCTCCCTCCCCCATCCCTCCCCAAGACAGCATGGAATCTCATATAACTACCACGAATGACTTCGCATTGAATTAATTTACACACTAGTCAAGTTGCGGAGAAGAATTACAACCAATGGAATGAATAATGAGAAAGAAGAAACAGAACCAAAAAAAAAAAAAACCCAAAAACAAAAACAAAAGAGAAGTGAAAAAGGCTAGCATGAAGTGTGCCTCAATCTGCATTCAAACCCCACACTTCTTTCTCTGGATGCAGACAGCACTCTCCATCGTGAGTCCTTTGGAGTTGTGCCTGCACCTTGTGTGACTGAGAAGAGCTAAGTCTGTCAGGGTTGGTCCTCACGGAATCCATACGTCTGTGGTTGTGTACAGTGTTCTCCTGGCTCTGCTCTGCCCCCTCAGCATTATGTCGTGTAGGTTTCTCCAGGCCGCCATCAAGTCCGTATCATCCCCATTTCTTATGGCACAATAGTATTCCATTACCTTCATATACCACAGCTTGTTCAGCCATTCCCCAATTTTGATCAATTTGAACTGTAAGTCCAATAAGAATCTCAAACACAACATGTACAAAATCAAACTCATTATCTTGTAATCATATCTACTCCCAAACTTTCATATTATTCCCTAGGTGAATATCATCCTCTTAGGAACCCAAGTTTGCAAATTTCAATATCATCTTTGCTTTCTTTCTTTCAACCACTCACAACATACCAAAAACATTGCTAAATACTGTAATTTCATTCTTTACAATATCTCACACCTATGTGCTCTTCTCCTTGCTCACACAGCCTTTACCCTAGCAGACTCTTACCACTTGTAACATGTACTATTGCTCTACCTTTCTAATTGTTCATTCTGTCTAAGGTCTCTCCCCCTTCCAATTTATCTTTCACTTTCCTGTCACATTAATTTTTATAAGCTTAGGCTTACCGGGGCAGCTAGATGGTGCAGTGAGTAGAGTACTGGCCCTGGAGTCAGGAGGACGAAAGTTCAAATCCAGCCTCAGACGCTTAACACACTTACTAGCTGCATGACCTTGGGTAAGTCACTTAACCCCAATTGCCCTGCCTTCCTCCCTCCAAAAAAAAATAAAAAAAAATAAAAAAAAAGCTTAGGCTTACCATTGCAATTCTACCTGTTCCCCAGTCCCATATAATATTCATTAAAATCCATTGCCTCTCAGGTGCCTCTAAGACAAAATACAAAATTGTGTTTTTTTTCCCATTTTGAAGATTTTCACACTGGACTGTCAGGAAACTGGAAATCAACAAAAGTACCTACCCTCTTTTTCATATTCCCATATCCTTGATGTGTACAGAATGAATACCTGCTACTTGACTGATTATATAGGTTATATAGAATGTGTTACCAACTTAATTTCTCTCAGTGAGACTAAGAACCACTGGAATTTTCTTTATGCTTTGTCTCTATTTCTTCTGCACCACTGACACTGTAATCTGATCCATTAACATAGCCTAAGGGAAGTGGGTCTCATCATTCCCCCAGGACTGAATCTTTGGACTTCCAGCCTTTCCTTCCTCTCTGAAATAAGCTTCCCTTTTATGTTGTTTCACGCAATTATTGTGTGAGCTTCTCAAGAGTAAGGACTTTTTTTTTTCTATCCCCATGACTTAGCAAAGTACTTGATACACTTGTTGAATAAATGCATTTATGATTTATTCATTAGTTTATAGCATAACCACTATCTGACTTTCCAGCCTTCTTACATTTTACACTTCACTAAACATGCTAAGCTAACAGAAAGGACCTGTTGCTCTTTCTTGCATAAGATACTACATCTCTCACTTCTGAACCTTTGCAATGACTATTCCCTATACTTGGAATACCATCCCTCACAATCTCTAACTCTTAGGATCACTGTTTTCCTTTAAGGCTCAAATGAAACATCATGTAATGCAGGAGGTCTTTCCTAGTCCCTCTAACTTTTGATACCATACCATCTGACCATTTAAGGTTTCCTTCAAGTTACGCTGTATCCACTTGACATGCTCTGATTCAGGCATATTTTATACCTCCATTATAAGGTAAGCTCCAGAAAGGCAGGGGTTGTTATTTTTTCTTTCTGTCTATAGCCATAATGACAGTGTCTGGCACATAATAACTACTGAATAAATGCTTATTGATTGTGAAGAAAAGAGAAACGAGTGTTGGTAGCTTTTCAGTATCTTTTGAAGGATGTAATACCACCATATTAGTTTTTTTGGAAGTTATCAGAGAATCAAAATTTTAGAAATTAAAAGGAAATTGACAGTTGTCTGGTTCAGTCACATTTCTAGATGAAGAATGTAAGGACTAAAGATGGGAAGTGTCTAGTCCAAATCCACAGAGCTAGAGAAGTGGCAGAGCTAGAATACGGAACCAGGTCCTTTGCCTCTAAATCCCATTTTTTTCTTCTTCTTTCACTACAACCTGTTAAATAATCATTCAATCAACAGGAATTTATCAAGTGTCTACTACATCAGGACATATGCTAGCTGCTGAGCATACAAAGTAAAAAAAAAATGAAACAGTCCTTCCCCTCAAGGAGAACGATATCATAAGAGATAATGTATATATATATGTATGTATGCATACACTTACCTATAAGTTATCTTGTTTTATAAATGTATTAATTGTACATAATATTTTGTGTATGTGTCTGAATACTTTGTACTTTATTTATGTCTATTTCTACCTATCTAGCTATCTATCTAGATGTGTGTGTATAAAGTACAAGGTAAAGAAAGGGGCAGTATCAACTGCCACATTAAAGAAAACTTTTCATGTTGAAGGCACTTGATTTGACTACTGAAGGAGAACAATATAAATTAAGTAGAAGCCTCTTTAGGGAAGATTGTTAAAATAATAATAATAAGGCTGAATCTCTGAAATATACATTAGAACAAAAAGTTACTGATTAGTTAAACAAGCACCTTCAGTACATAAATAAAACAATTTACCAAGAGCAGACACCAATGAAAGAACAAATCACTTTGGACAGCTCCACCCACAGAAGTTTATTTAGCTAATGCTAAAAAAAAAAAAAATCTGATATATCTGTTTAAGAATGACAAGAGGGAATTAGAATTGGGAAATGGAAAATAGCATTGGTGAGACAGAATTTTGGTGTGCTTAACAAGGGCAAGTTGAAATGGTGGAGAGTTTGGGCAAAGGAAAGAGGAAAACATATTTGAATGATAAGATAGATTCATCCAGGAAAACTAGCATTCTCAAAAAGCTAATAAAATAACTTTCTACTTATCTCTCCCAGTACCCCAATATCTCCAATCATGTTTACAAAATCTCAAATCTGTTCGCAAAAAGAAACCAAGAATTTAAATAATTGCATTTTTTTATGTTGAAAAATTATGCTTAACTAAATTTCCTGAATAATTAAAATAATCTCTTCTTTTTATAAAATTATTTAGATAATTGCTTACATTCCCAGTTCAGGAAAAAAAGCCCAATGAGAAACATGCTGATTGTTTTCAAATATTTCTGTAACTCAAAAAAATAGGCACCAAAAAAAGGGAGAAGGAAATTTTTATAGCTTGGAGAATAAAGATAGCCTTTACAGATGTTTTAGAGTTATGTGCATAATGGATAAAGAAGCCCTGGCTTCAGGTTCCACCTCTGACACATGTTAGTTATTTCACCTTGTTAAAATTACTTGACCTTTTAGAGTTCTGGAGACCTAAGACTATAAATTGCAGAAAATATGCTTATTTCAATTAGTATTGGGAGTTTCCTCATCTGGGAATTCCTTTTATCAATGAAATCCTACATCTAGACCTATACACGGTTCCTCTATGCTGAAAAAAAATAAAGTTATTACCTAAATTAGACTTCATAGCTTCCTATGAAGCAGGGATAATATACCTCTTACTTAATAGATAAAAACTGAGACACAGAAAGGTTATGCAGAGCTGTAGCCATACTCAGACATTTTGGTTACCATTGCTAAAAATTGTGGAAACTTGGGCTCAAACTAGAAGTTTTCCCCATTCTTTGTATGTAGTAGGTAGGAAGAGAGACATTAAGATAAAGTTAGAAGATTTGGTCCTCTGGCCTTCAGATCAATGAAACATCATCATTATTTTGCTCAACATAGGCTCACAATACTGTATTCTCAGTTGTTTTTATTATGCCACTCCACTACTCTACAATCCCCCCCTCCCCCCACCCATTCTTCCTTTTGCTCTAATTATTGGAGGGGAAAATAATCAAATTAATTCTATCTCTCAATTGCTTTATATAATCCATTCAATATTTCTATGAGGTCACTTAGAAAAACTATTGCCTGATGATTTACCCCTATGTGCTCTATCATCCCTTATTAGAATGCAGGCTGGGGGGGGGGGGAGGGAGAGGGCGGAGCCAAGATGGTGGCTGGAAGGCAGGGACTAGCATGAGCTCCCTGCCGAGTCCCTCCAGAAACCTATAAAAAATGGCTCTGAACCAATTCTAGAACTGCAGAACCCACAAAACAGCAGAGGGAAGCAGGGCTCTAGCACAGGGCAGCCTGGATGGTCTCTGGGTGAGGTCTATCCCACACGGAGCTGGGAGCAAAGCAGAGCCCAGAACAACCAGACCAGGAGCTGGGTGGAGTGTGCCCTAGTGCCCTGAATCAATGACTGCAGCAGTTGCCAGACTTCTCAAACCACAAACACCAAAGACAACAGAGAAGGTTGGTGGGAAAAGCTGCTGGGGACAGAGTTTAACAAGGAGTTCACGGTTCAGCCACCACCCCGGGGCAGAAGAGGTGTGGCAGCTAGACAAGTATCCCTGCAGTTGCTTCCAGCCCCAGGCCCACCTGGTGGGAGGAATTAAGTGGCAGATCAGAGAAGGAGTGAACAACCTGCTGAATATCTAAGTCCAGTCCAGGTTGGGGTTTCCTGGGGAAGGAGGAGTGCTGGTGTGGCAGAGCTGGTACATCCCACCAGGCTTGGAACATAGTTCTCTAAACTCAACAAGCAGTCATACCCCACTGAAAAACTCAAGGGTCAAGTTGGTTGGCTGGGAATATGGCCAGGCAGCAAAAACACACCCAGATTCAGTCTCAGATTTTGGATTCTTTCTTTGGTAACAAAGAAGAATAAAACATACAGACACATGAAGTTAACAAAGTCAAAGAGCCTACAACAAAAACCTCCAAGAAAAACATTAACTGGTCCCAGGCCATGGAAGAGCTCAAAAAGGATTTGGAAAACCAACTGACAGAAGTACAGGAAAAATTGGGAAGAGAAATGAGAAGGATGAGAGAAAACCATGAAAAACAAGTCAAAGACTGGCTAAAGGAGACCCAAAAAATACTGAAAAATATACTGAAGAAAACAGCACCTTAAAAAATAGACTAAGTCAAATGGCAAAAGAGCTCCAAAAAAACCAATGAGGAGAAGAATGCCTTGAAAGGCAGAATTAGCCAAATGGAAAAGGAGGTCCAAAAGGCTACTGAAGAAAATACTACCTGAAAAATTAGATTGGAGCAAGTGGAAGCTAGTGACTTTATGAGAAATCAAGATATTATCAAACAGAACCAAAGGGATTAAAAAATGGAAGACAATGTGAAATATCTCATTGGAAAAACCACTGACTTGGAAAATAGATCCAGGAGAGGTAATTTAAAAATTATTGGACCACCTGAAAGCCATGATCTAAAAAAGAGCCTAGATATCATCTTTCAAGAAATTATCAAGCAGAACTTCCCTGATATTCTAGAGCCACTGGGCAAAATAGAAATTGAAAGAATCCATCGATCGCCTCCTCAAATAGATCCCAAAAAGAAATCTCCTAGGAATATTGTCACCAAATTCCAGAGCTCCCAGATCAAGGAAAAAATGCTGTAAGCAGCCAGAAAGAAACAATTTGAGTGTTGTGTAAATACAATCAGAATAACCCAACATCTGGCAGCTTCTACATTAAGAGATCAAAGGGCTTGGAATATGATATTCCAGAGGTCAATGGAGCTAGGATTAAAACCAAGAATCACCTACCCAGCCAAACTGAGTATCATGCTCCAAGGCAAAATATGGATTTTCCATAAAATAGAGGACTTTCAAGCTTTCTCAGTGAAAATACCAGAGTTGAATAGAAAATTTGACTTTCAAACACAAGAATCAAGAGAAGCATGAAAAGGTAATCAAGAAAACGAACAAGAAAAAGAAATTGCAAGGGACTTAGTAAAGCTGAACTGTTTTGTTTATATTCCTACATGGAAAGATGATGTGTATGATTCATGAGACCTCAGTATTAGGGTAGCTGAAGGGAATATGCATATATATATATATATATATATATATATATATATATATATATATATATATATATATAGAGAGAGAGAGAGAGAGAGAGAGAGAGAGAGAGAGAGAGAGAGAGAGCGGACACAGGGTGAGTTGAAGATGAAGGGAAGATATCTAAAAGAAATAAAATCAAATTAAGGGATGAGAGAGGAATATATTGAGAGAGGGAGATAGGGTGAGATAGAATGGGGTGGATTATCTCACATCAAGGTGGCAAGAGGAAGCAGTTTGGTGGGAGGAGGGGAGAGGGCAGGTGAGGGGGGGAATGAGTGAATCTTGCTCTGGTCAAATTTGGCCTGAGGAGGGAATACCATACATACTCAATTGGGTATCTTACCCCACAGCAAAGAAGAGGGAAGAAGATTTAAAAAAGAGGGGGGATGATGGTGGGGCAGGCAGATGGGGGTAGAGGTAATCAAAAACAAACACTTTGGAAAGGGGACAGGGTGAAGAGAGAAAATTCAATAAAGGGGGATGGGTTAGGAAGGAGCAAAATATAGTTAGTCTTTCACAACATGAGTATTGTGGAAGGGTTATACATAATGATACACATGTGGCCTATGTTGAATTGCTTGACTTCTTAGGGAGGGTGGGTGGGAAGGGAAGAGGGGAGAGAATTTGGAACTCAAAGTTTTAAAAACAGATGTTCAAAAACAAAAGAAAAGTTTTTGCATGCACCTAGAAAATAAGATACACAGACAATGGGGCGTAGAAGTTTATCTTGCCCTACAAGAAAGGAAGGGAAAAGGGGATGGGAGGGGAGTGGGGTGACAGAAGGGAGGGCTGACTGGGGAACAGGGCAACCAGAATATATGCCATCTTGGAGTGGGGGGAGGGTAGAAATGGGGAGAAAAATTGTAATTCAAAATCTTGTGAAAATCAATGCTGAAAACTAAATATGTTAAATAAATAATTTTTTTAAAAATGCCAAAAAAATAAAAGAAATAAAATGTTTCACTTTGTAGGAAAAAAAATGTGAAATTGATAAAAAATTGAGGATATAAAAAAAAAGAAAAGAAAATCTTGACAGATACTTGGAGAAATCTAGACAGTCCGATCCAGAAATAAACTTGGAGATTATGTAGTCCACTACCTTCCTCATTTGTTTATCTCTTTCATATCAAAAATTTCCCCACTGTAATTTTGATACATTTCAGGTTTGCATAAGAAATTAAAAAGGATTTTTGTGTGAATTTTGTGGAAACCACGGATGACCTGCTAAGCCAGCAGATGACACAGACCTGATGACCAAATCCTTCAAGGTCCTATTAATAGTCCATGAAAGGGAAAAAAAATGAAACAAATTCAGGATTCTTTTCTGGCATGAAGAGAGATCCAAAAACTTTTATGCACATTTTCCAAATCCCAGTGCTGCAACGTTCCTAACCCCGACAATGTTCAGTCATTAACTTTGCCAGTCTAAAGAATGGGAACCAGAGAGAAGAAAAGTTTTGCCTAAGATCACAACTTTACCATATAGGCTTTATGTTGAACATGATTAAACTTTCATCTCTACATTGCCAAGTTCCTGTAGGAGTTGCTTTTGTTTTTCTGACTTTTTCTGTTACAATCTTCTTCTTTGGTTTTTACAATCCTTCTTATCCTGAGCCCTCCTGGCTTTCCATGCTTTGTACATATTTTCCCCTACTCTACAACACAGTTACCCTGGGATTTCTGCTGGTCCTTGGATTAAGTACCCATCTTCCTACATTGTGCATTTTCCCTGGCTATCTCTAGTCACTGGAATTCTCTTCCTATTCATTTCCACCTTCTGCTTTGCCTGGCTTCCTTCATTTCCCCACTAAAACCTTACCTTATATGAGAAGTTTTTCCTGTTCCTCTTTAATCCTAGTCTCTTTCCTCTAAGATTTTTTCCCAGTTTATATTATACAAAGCTTTTTGGGACATAGTTGTTTATGTGTTCTTTCTTCTATTTCAAAGTGAGTTCTTTGACAGAAGTGAAAGGCTTTTGTTTTCCTTTGTATCCTTAGCACTGAGTACATTGCTTGGCATAAAGTAGGTGCATACTAAAGGTCTGCTGACTCACCTTGACTAGTGGTATCATGTTAATATTTTTTGTGTCCAGTAGCCACCAAATACATCAGCCCACCTAGCATGGTCAGAAAGAGGCTCTAGTGAAAAAGGCATGTGGTACTCTGGAAAAAGTAAAGGTCTAGAAGTCAGGAAAATAGGATTCTACACATACCTCTGACACTAGTCACAAACTCTAAACCTCTATTTCCTTTTCTGAGAAGTGGAATGATCATACCTAGTCAAAATCCCTTACAGGCTTATGGTGAAAATCAAATGAGATTACACATGTAAAGGGCACTGTAAGTTATAAAGCAGCATGTAAATTTTAATGAGAAGTGCTGGATTGCTTTCAGGAAATTGAAAATCTTCTTGAATGTCTCTAAGCTGTCCATGAAAAAAAGAAGACCCACATTTTAAATACCAGTATACTAATTGAGTTGTTGCATGTCAGCAAGTCATAGAATGAGACAGTTTATGAAAAAACAAAAATGAATATCTCACAAAGGGCAACGGAAAGGTGCATATTGGATGTGAGCAGACTATAACTTATAACTAAGGAGAAACTGAGAAGAAATTGAGCAAAATATGTGATCAGTGGTGTATATAAATGAAAGAGAAGTTGGGCTGCTCCCATGGTGAGGGAGAGGGATGTCAGGTGCAGTCACAGAGATCCATTGTTTCCTACACAAAGTTGGGAAGAAGGAAAGAAAGTCTCCAATGTGTTGGTTTTGACTCCTTGTAGAGGATTGATGTTATGACATGGGAAAGAGATACATAGAAAGGGCAAGAATGGATGCCTAATAATTCATATCACTAGAGGGAATTTCCTGTCAAAGACACCAGAACTCTATTTTTGTTCAGATATTTGAGGAGAAATGCTTGATTACAAGCAGGAGAAACCAAACCTAAATCTTGCCTCTGATATTCACTAGCTATATCACCAAGAACAAGTCATTTAATCTCTCTCAACCTTACTTTCCTTATTTGTAAAGGATTTCGCATTTCTAAAAATTGTTTGTTCATTCCTTCTCTCTCTTCTCTTCTAATTAATTTTCTCTATTTCACCCTCCATGTCTTTGTCTTTGTCCCTCTTTGTTTCTTTGTCTCTCTTCCTCTCTGTCTCTGTTTCTATTTCTCTTCCTGTTGTTTGGTTAAGCTAAGTTAGGCTTGGATTCGGATTCGCACTGGCAGTAAGGCACACTCCTGAGAGAACATAGTTTTTATTGAAAGACAGGGGAAATACTCTAACAAACACAGTTAACACAACAAAGACAAAGACACAAACAATATAGATTCATCGCCTCTCAGCAGAACTCCAGCACTTGATTCTCTCAAAGCTGAAAGGGGTCCCGGTTTACACAGCTCAGCTCAATCAAGGCCCAAGAGGGAAACTGATCCCAGGAAGCTTCCTCTCCCTAGTGAGATCCCCACTAGCTTGTTTCATATGGGGACTTTTATAGCTTCCTGAACAAGGAGGGCCTACTGTTAACTGCCCCAGATATTCCCCTCCAGAAGGGGTAGCTACTCCCCTCAGGAGGGGAAGATCTTGTCAATCAATTTGTTTTTGAGAACTGGCTAGGTCCTCAAGAAGCAGTTTCAGAATTTCCTGTCCTTTGTCTTAAGAGTTACCGGTTCTTTGTTAGGGCCAACCTCCTAATGTATTCCATTCTTTTGTTTTGGGCCAATTAATGAGAGAGGGATGTCTGAGAGGTCAGTTCTTAAGGTTTATCAGTTGGAGAGGGATGTTTGATTCTTTATTTCAAGCCTGAAAGTCTAAAGGTCTTTGCAAGAAAGAAAGGGGGAAAGGAATGTCTGATATTCCAAACCAGAGAGTCTTGCAGGGAAGGGGAATGGGGGGAAGGAAGAAAAGCTGGGCTTACACTATAATATGGAAGATCTTCTATAATGATTTATCATTCACCTGTCAGTCTCTGTATTTCTTTTTCTCTCTCCTTTCAAACACAAATACACACAAGCAGGTACATTTCTTCAAAATAAAAGACCAGTAACACATTCAAATTCATAGATAAAGGAAAACTAACATATCATAATAGATGTGTGGCTTTCTAGGAAGAGCTGAGATCAAGTCTCATCCTTGAATTTTTCATTGTCTCTGGCAAGTGAGAGGGCAAGTTAAAAAAAAAAAAAAAGAATGACCTTTTTCTGTCGTTGGAGGATGGCTCTACACAAAGACTTCCCCAAAATCATTTTCCAATTGAATGAAGTACTGTGTGGCTTCTCTGACTTGGTCACCATTCCCCAGTATGTTAATGATTGGGAAAACCTCATTATCCTGTGAAAGTAATCAGTCTTGCTACTTTCACCTCCTTACCACCATCTGCTCATCTGATTGGAAGACAGAGACATCAACTACAAGGAAGAGACTCAGCAAAAATATTTCCTCACTTTCTGTCTGACTACATTATTTTGCAATGTCCACCATTCCCCTGAACCAGGTACCTTTGCCTCCACTCCTTGCAGTTTCCTTTGTGTCTATTGTCTTCTCCAATAAGAGTTAAATGATGGCAGGAAATAACTTTCTACCTTGAAAATTTATATCCTCAGAACTTACAGAGTGCCTGGAACATAATAAATACTTAATAAATGTTTATTAATATTGTTATTGACAGTGATAGCATAGAGAATCAAGGGTCCAAAATTGAAAGAAAGAAGGAATAAGGGAGGGAGAAAAGGATAGAGGGAGGGAGGAAGGAAAAAAAAAAGAAGAAACAAAGGGAGGGAAGAGAGAAGGGAGGAGGGAATATATGTATGAGAGAGAGAGGGAGAGAGGGAGAGAAAGAGAGAGAGAGAGAGAGAGAGAGAGAGAGAGAGAGAGAGAGAGAGAGAGAGAGAGAGAGAGAGAGAGAGATTTCATTATTATTTACAGGATATATATGGACCAAAAACATTAATTGGTTTTATGAAAACTTCACTAAAAGCATTTTTAAAAAATAAAATAAATAAAGCATCTCACATTTCCTAATCAGGGTAGATTAGACAAGTGAGGTCTTAGGCAGTAATTAAGACTTTATCACATGTTGAATAATCAGTGTCTTAAAGCTTTTGTGAAGATGTTAATGGAGTAGATAATAACAAGAATGTTTTTATTGTTAAGGCCTGAGTTCATTGGATGGATCATCCACAATGATGGGTTTTGTGATCCCCACCCTTTATTAAAATTTAAACTCATGAAATAAATTATTTGGGGCACTGTAATGACCATTTTGACTTTCTAAAATATATTCCCTTTAATGATATAAAACTTTGTATTTCAAAGGATAACATAGATAGTCAATGTGACCAACTTTTCCTGATTGACTGAACTAAGTTTTCTTTGCTCCCTCCCCTTTTCTTTCTTCCTTTCCTCCTACCTCCTTTCCTCCCTCCCTCCTTCCCTTCCTTCCTTCCTTCTTTTTATCCTTCCCTCCTTCTTTTCCTGCCTTCTGCCACAAGTATTTAGTTGTACTTACTCTATGTCATGTACTATGGCAAAAACAGAAAGAATTTTAAGGCATGTTCTTTGCCCTCTATAATTTTACAGTCTACTATGGAGATAAGCACTACCAATAATAGGTGAGTATATATTGTCACTTCACATTGTCAGATAAAGGATTCTTTATGGTTTCTTAAAGGGGACATTCAATAGCTGTGGAGCTAGGAGAGATATAAATCAATTCTGGGTAGAAGATCTAATTACATACTTGTTAAGTACGTGCTATTTCAAAATAACTCTGAATATATAAAGGCTGATATAAACACATGTCTGACCTCAAGATTCCAAGAGTCTTATGGAGATACAGAGACATGTGCATAAATAATTATGATATGAAAGTGAATAAGAAAAATAAGTAGAAGTTTAGGGAAAATCCTTAATTTTCTGTTGTATGACAGAACATTTTCAGTTGGAGATGACAAGAAAGGCTTCAAGGTAGAATAGGGACTTAGGTTAAGATTTGAAAGCAGTAAAAGACTATGGAGAATCAATTCTAGGCTTGGGAAGGGAGGAATAAAATGCATAGAGAGGGGGAAGAAATGAAAATAAAAGATTCATAAATTTGATTGGGATATATCATAGAATCAGAGAAAATCAGATGTGAAAGGATTTGAGTGGCCCTCTACTGCAACTTATATTTTGGACCTCCCCCTCCCCCAACAAATCCATTCTAATGAAAATAAATCAAATGGTTATCATGACTTCAATGGAAGAATTCAACGGAGGCATAGCCCACTACCTTCTATTGTACCCATTCTACCTAAGGATGCTTTTGATTGTTAGGAAGATCTTTATAGGAATCAGGATGTGAGTTGTTGACTCTCAGATGATTTATTATCTCTAAGGTGATTCCCAGATCTATTTATCCAGCTGTAATTTCCCTATCAAGTTGCAGTCCTCTATCACCACCTCTCTATTTGTTATTTAAAACTAGATGTCCTATAGACATCTATTTGAACTTGTGGAAATCCTGACTATGTATCTTTCTTTCCCTACACTCTCTTCTAAACTCCCATATTACTATTTGGAAGTCTACTATCATTCTGCTAACTCAGGTACACATACATCAATGTCATCCTTGATTCCTCTCTGTCTCTCATTCTGTATATGAGTTCAATTGTCAAATCATGCCATTTCTTTCTTTTCAACATCTTTTATATACATTCCCTTCTCTCGACATGCCCAGCCATCACCCTTTTTCAGGACCTCCTCACCTATAACCCGGGCTATTTCAATAACTTCCTAATAGGTATCAAATCTCTCTGAAATGCAAAATATGTTCCAAACAGCAAGCAAAGTAATTTTGCTAAAGTCTGAATATGTCACCCTTATGCATAGTTAACTTGAATGATTCTGTATTACTACAAAGTCAAAATATGAAGTTCATTATTAGAGCTGAAAACTCTTCAGAAACTGGCCCCTTCTTACCATATCACCCTTTTTACAATCTATTCTATAAATTCTATTATCTAGCCACATTTTACTCCTTGCTGTTTACTGTACAAGGCACTGTACTGCCCATCTCCATGACTTTGCATTAGTTGTCCCTCATGCAATGAATGATCTCCTTCCTAATCTCTGATTCCTAGAATTATTTCTTTTGAAATTTACTAGGGGATGGTTCACATTCACATAATGTGCTTGTGTCATCTGCTTCTATCATCTACTTCTCTATGCATCATGTATGTACTGTTGACTACCTTGTATTCTCCCATAAGAATGGAATGAGGACAGAGACTCTTTTGTCATTTTTTTTTCTTTTTCACTGTATCCCTAGAGCAAGGTCTTTTTTTTGTTGTTGTTGTTGGATGTTTTTTGCTTCTTTTGCTTTGTTAGGAGAGACAGAGAGAGAGACAGAATTTTGAAAGATAGAGGGATAAAGAGAGACACAGAAAGAGAAACAGATTGAGACAGAGAGAGATACAAAGACAAACAGGAATACAGAAAGCAGACACAGAGATAGATGGAGAGATAGAGAGAGACAGAGAGAGACAGAGAGAGAGAATTAACTTTTTGTTAATTTGTTGAAATCTTCTATCATTAATGTGTAAGTTTTATATTGGTAATTATATTTTTGAAGTATTTTTTTTCATAAATGCTAAGCAGACTGTTATTCGTTAAATGCAGCTGGATTGCAGGGGCTCCACTCCCACAACTGAGGGAACAACAACTCATGCAGGTAGAATCTATTAGAAAAGAACCTAGCAATGCCCAAATTTCTTTAGGATAAAAGAGAACCCAAGATGAAATGTAAAATACTTGGCCCTTAATCTATGAAGGCTAGGGTAAACACTGGTTAGATAAATAATATGTTTATTGGTTTGCATCACCATTTCTGGGAGGATTTCTGGGAGCCACAATGGTAGAATAAGCAGTAAATTGCTCTCATTCTGACTTGTTGAACCTCTGAAAAACCCAGAAAATATCATCCAGGAAATATCCTAGAACATCAGAGCTTGTGAAAAGAGAAAGCAGAGTAGACTTTTTGTCTAGGAAATTTGAAGGATTGCCAATAAAAGTTCATCTTACTCAGGTAAAAAAGGAAGCACAGATCAGGATGGGAGCCTTCACAGCAAGCCAGCAACAAGTTCCACATCAGCATAACAGCAGAAGATCCTGAGACCCAAGGCAGTTGAGCAGGCAAGCACCAACATCAAGACATCACAGATGTCTTAGCATGGCCAAGAAAACTGGCAGACTCCAGTTGAGAGAACCAAGACTTGTGCTGGGGCAGCCCCAGTTGGGCTGGCATCTTCCAGCAGCCAGACCTCCATGTATTTCAGCCCAGCCCAGGGCAGGTAGGCATCCCCCACCAGTCAGAACCCCCATGTGCTCCAGGGTGGCTCCATGCAAACACAGAAAACCCCACCTGGCCTGAGCATGTGCCAGACGCCATCAATAGAACCTGAGCTCAGCACCAGGTAAGCTGCCAGACTCCTACAGCCTCCAGCTGCCAGAACCTGAGGCCCCAGCACATAAAACCAGTTACCAGGCCACTATCCCTCAGAACTAGAAGGTTGGGAAAGTGCCCTCTATGCCCCAGAAGCAGAGATCAACTTTAAAAACAGGAAACAGGCAAAGAAGATGAGCAAGAAGCAAAAATGAACACTGACCATATACTGTTTCTGTGGGGATAGGGAAGATCAAAAACACAAACTCAGAAGATGACAACACTGTCAATATACCTACATCTGCAAACTCAAAGGGGAATATAAATTTGTTTCAAGCCCAAAAACCTTGTTGGAAGAGCTCAAGAAGTATTTTAAAAGTTATATAAGAGAGAGAGAAGAAAAAATTGGAAAATAAATGAGAGGTATGCAAGAGAGAGTCAATAGCTTTGAAAAAGGAAGGACAAAATTAACTATAAAAAACAGCCCCTTAAAAATACAAATACCCTGTATTATAAAGCATAAATCATCAAAACCACTTCATACTGGCAAAGAAATAGAGTGGTAGATTGGGGGAATATATGAGGCACACAAGACACTGTAGTCCATGACTAAAGTAATCTACTGCAAAGACTCTAACTCCTGGGAAAAGAACTCACTATGTCACAAAAACTGCTGGGAAAGGTAGAAAACAGTATGGCAAAAGCTAGGCACAGATCAACATCTTATGCCATACAGCAACATAAAGTCAAAATGGGTACATGATTTTGATATAAATGCTGATACTTAAAGCGAACTAGGAGTGCAAGGAATAGTTTATCTGTCATATTTATGGAGAATGGAAGAATGTATGACCAGACAAGAGATAGATAACATTATGAAATTCAAAATGAATAATTTTGATTACATTAAATTGAAAACTTTTTTCAGAAAGATAATGGAGGAAAGATTAGAAGTTAAGCAGAAAGCTGGGGAACTTTACAACCAGTGCCTCTGATAAAGTCCTCATTCTTAAAATGTATAGAGAACTGAGTCAAATTTGTAGTAATGCAAGTCATTCCCCAAATGATAATGGATATGAACAGGCAGTTTTCAGAGGAAGAAATTAAAGCTATCAATAGTCATATAAAAATGTTCTGACTCACTATTGATTAGAGAAATTTAAATCAAAACATCTCTGAGATATCACACCACACCTATCAGATTGCCTAACATGACAAAACAATAAAATGATAAATGATGGAGAAGTTGAGGAAAAATTGGAAAATTAAAGCATTGTTGGTAGAGTTCTGAACTGATGCAACTATTTTGGAAAGCAATTTAGACCTATTCTCAAAGGGCTGTAAAACTTTGCATACCCTTTGACACAGCAATACCATTTCTAGGTCTGCATACCAAAGCGATCATAAAAATGGGCAAAGGACCCACATGTACAAAAATATTTATAGCAGCTCATTTGTGGTGGCCAAGAATTGAAAATTGAGGGGATTCCCATCATGGCTGAATGACTGTGTTATATGAATATAATGGAATACTATTGTTCCATAAGAAATGATGAGAAGGAAGACTTCAGGAAAATTTGGAAAGACTCACATGAACTGATGCTGAGTTAAGTGAGAACTCAGACAACATTATATACAGTAACAACAACATTGTGACATGGCTAACTTTGATAGATTTAACTCTTCTCAGCAATGAAAGGATTTAAGACAGCTCTGAAAGACTCATGATGGAAAATGCTATCCATATCCAGAAAAGGAACTATGGAGTGTCAATGCAGATCGAAACATACTATTTGCTCTCCTTTTTTTTTCTTTTCCTCTTTCTCATCGTTACTCCCATGGGCTTTATTTATTCCTTACAAGATGACTAATGTGAAAAAGTGTTTAATGTGAATGTATATGTGGAGCTTATATCAGACCACAGGGTATCTTGGGGAGAGGAAGGGTATGGAAGGGGAGAAAATTCAAAAGTCCAAGACTTGTGGAAGTGAATGTTGATAACTATAAATAAATAGATAAATGAATGAATAAATAAATGAACAAATGTTTGCATAAATGTATGCATTTGTATACATATATGTGTAGGAATATGTACACATGTATAAATATGTATGAATATATACACTCATGTGCTT